>NC_089912.1:81161133-81461133 GCF_040182565.1 Anser cygnoides | reverse complement strand
CAGGTACAGGCAAACCAGCTAGCATTACAAATGTCTGCATTTCAAAAATTCTTAAAATCCATAATCAGGGTGATCTTACTGAAAAGCAATCCTTAATTTCAGTCCAGATTTATTAAATAAGGTGCTAATCTGGGAGAAATTTTGTAATGGTGACTAGATTTCCTGTTCTACTGATAAAAATGGATGAATTATATATTAAACATTCCCATTTATGGAATAAATATTAAAATATCAATCTTTTTGGCTCCACACAGCTCATGAAAGAAAGTTATTGCTGTCTGCTCCCACAGATTGACTTGGACAAAGGTGTCAAATTAGAAGAAATATGTGCTAGAAAAATAATAGATATATAAAAATAGACAGAATTTTTATATTGTCTGCGTGATATGTGCTTAACAAACTATATATTCTGTATTTGTTATGATATAATCAAGGCACATGTTTAGACATGTTAAAGCACCTGTGTAAGTGGGGTCATAGTCATACACATCCATGTACACACACATGGCAAAGTAGAAGGATATAATATGTCAGAATGAACACAATGGCAGATTATTGGAGAAATATCCAGTGCACAATATGGAACAAAATAAAAATGTAAATGAGACATTTTAGGAAAATTATTAATGACTTCTATTTCTGCCTGTGGAAGATGAATGCTGCCCTTGCTCTGGGTTTGTTTTTCCCAGAGGTTAGCAAATGGCTAATTACAAAGTGTGATGAACAATCATTTTCTTAATACAAGACATTCTGAAATCAGTTTTAGTCTAACTCTCCTGTCTTCTACCTCTACAATTTCCCTCTTCAATATTGCTCCTTCATGGTTTTTGGAAACAGTCTTTAAGAACTAGAAACTTTCAGCAAAAGACATCCATTCAGAGAACAGGTATTGTTAAATAGTAAGACAGTGTAACATTTCTGTTTGAAGAAACACACAACTGAATCAATAAATGTCAAATGAAAAACTTCACAAAAATAACCTAGTAAAGAAAAAGCTTTAAAATAAACTTCCTGGGATGGAGTCCATCCTTCTTCAGTTAGGCAGCAGATTCTGGTGACTGAAACAGGAACAGGAGAAGGTCCTGTAAATCAATTTGTGATAGCTGAATGAGGGGAATATGTAGAACAAAAATTGTAGGTGAAAAATTTTTGGTCAGAAATAAACATTCAAGTTTGGACAAGCTTTCCCATAAAATGTATATTAAAAAAAAAAAAGGTAAAAACACTTTGTAATCAGAGTAATAAACCTTTTTAAAAAGTTTTTAATAGGCTGTAGAATATAAAGTGAGGTTAATGAATCAGGATAGTCAGGCCTTGTGAAGGATGCTACCTCGGTCAGATGTCACCTGGGCATCAGGGCTGTGACACTCTGACACATGAATTCTCCAGGGAAAACAAGTTGCCCATTTAAGAAGAAGAAGCAAACTGAATGTCTTAAATTCTAATCCCAATTAAAATACAGTATGCTATAATCATGTTAGCTGTTATTGCTAGCCACGGTTATTGGAGGCAGTGCACTTGGTGAATCAAATGGGATGTGGAAAATGATGAGCATGATAGAGGAAAATTCCCACAGTATAAACACAGCAACACAATAGGGAAAAAGCACGTACAAAACAGATTGTGATCTCCGAAGGTTAATAAGCAAAACTGTGGAAATGACTGAAGATATGGAGCAAGACACTTTTAAGATACAAATGAATTAATTATTGAAGACACGCTAAAAGAAGACAGGATAATATCAAAAGCTTTCAATTATTTACACTTTATTGCACTGAATCTATAGGCAATGTGTCATGCTTTGTCTCATATTGGGGCCATGTGGAGAGAGCAACCACTGGAATAACACCACCAGCAATTTGTCTCCCATCAAATTTATGGTCATATAGATCCACTTCCTCATTTACAAGTGAGATTTCACACAGGGAGGACTCACTGAAAAGTCACCTGCTGGGAAAATAGCTTCATGATCACTCGTATGAGTGTGCATAGGGACACCATGCAGCTGAAAGGGTGTTATTCAGAAATACCCTTTATTATAAAAAGAAAACAAGGTTTATAAAATCTTTGTCCATGTGAAACATTGTACTATTTATCTGGCATTTTATTTTTAAGTATTCTGATATCTTTTTGAACATACCTCATTCTAATAAATTGGGCTATGATTTCTTGGACCGTGACAAAATGTTTTTGTTTTTGTTTTTGTTTTTTTTCACTGATAGCTCTCACAAGCTTTTTCTCTCTCTCTCCTCCACCCTACACAACAGCAGTGTACCAGCAATGTTCGATATTGCCCAGAGAAAGGTATACCTCATTTGCCTTAAGTAGATTATAGCCACTTTAATCATATGTGTTTTACTGATATACTTATGCACGTGTTTAGACTAGACCGGGAAGAATATTTTACTCATTACAGAGACAACAGAATCCAGATGTGATGTTTCAGTTATTGCCTGGTGTCATGATGTGTCTCTTGGCCATTTGCTTCTAGCAAGGTGGACAATTGTCAGGGAGAACAGCTGTCTGAAAACCAGCAGCTGCAGGTATTCCTACTCCACTCCTTTGCTCCTTACTTCAGGCCCCAGACCTTTCAACTACAAAAGTATTGCAGGAATCATGTGGCTTGCTGTCCTCACAGAGGCAATGTGCCCTAAATGTGCCTCTTGCTCCTTAGTACACCCTTCTCCAGGACCCCCAGGTGGGAGTGTGTGCTCTTTGATAAAACAAAGGTTCATCTAGTTAGATGTCTTGCAACACAAGAGTACTAGTAAAAGAAAACAAAAATCATATTTCTAGCTTAAATTTAATGTGTATTTAAGTCTCTTATTTAACTGTTTCCAGTCTACATTCTATCAGCTTAAATTGCAACTTCAGAGCACACAGCAGCATTTCACTTTCTGAATGTTGCCATCAATTCTGGACAGTTTGACTCTTCCTCTGGCCAACTGTACATGCTTGCATAATAAGCATTTGAGATATGGCTGCAAAACACTTTAATTGACCTACCTAGGAGATAGAAATCTTGGGTGTTTAGCAGGGATTTCTCTCCATCTTTGCTTCACTTCTAATCATCCATGACTAGATAAAGACATTGTAAATGTTATTAATTAATGCTTGGCAATGCGTAGGGGAGATTGGATGCTATTGCTGTGTGAGATGTTACACACTATTGATCTTTCACAAGTCCATCAGCGAGTTGCTCCCTGTCCTGAGAGCATGATACGTGTCATAGGAGTTAAAAGATCATGATTATCCTTATATACTGGTAAAACCACTATTTCTGAGAGGTATCCAGCTTGGTATAGAGTCTGTGCCTGATACATAAATAAAGCTGATGACAGAATGAGTAACAACTTCCTTTGCATTAGCACATTGCATCTTCTCACATGAAAATCCTGTGAATTAAGGATGAAGGTTTTACAAAGATACTGAGTGCCTGTGTAAAACTCTCTTTTAGTGAAAGTAGCAAGCCTTAATTTATTTATTTTTTCACCACAACAGAATAACAGAATTTGAAACACACTTTTGTATTTCCCTTGAGTCATACAAACACCAGCCTAAAACTATTTTTGAGAACCTCAAGACAAGAAGGACATTGAGGTGCTCGAGTGAGTCCAGAGAAGGGCAACGAGCTGGTGAGGGGTCTGGAGAACAAGTCTTATGAGGAGCAGCTGAGGGAGCTGGGATTGTTCAGCCTGGAAAAGAGGAGGCTCAGGGGCGACCTTATCACTCTCTATAGGTGCCTTAAAGGAGCCTGTAGTAAGGTGGGGGTTGTTCTATTCTCCCACGTGTCTGGTGATAGGATGAGGGGGAATGGGCTAAAGTTGTGCCAGGGGAGGTTTAGGTTGGATATTAGGAAGAAGTTCTTTACCGAAAGGGTTGTTAGGGATTGGAATGGGCTGCCCAGGGAAGTGGTTGAGTCACCATCCTTGGAGGTCTTTAAAAGACGTTTAGATGTAGAACTTAGCGATATGGTTTAGTGGAGGACTTGTTAGTGTTAGGTCAGAGGTTGGACTCAGTGATCTTGGAGGTCTCTTCCAACATAGATGATTCTGTGATTCTTCTTCTAGGTCAAATTTCTTATTAGTGTGCTCTTCTTTACCCACAAATAAAAGAGCCATCTGTATTCACGTAACATGCTGGAGAGTGTATAATCTGTAATCTTGAAGAAGGGAAGGAAGAAAATGTGAGTAACTGCAGCACTTGACAGAGATTCAGTATTGCTGAGTAGATATGCTGTCCCCTAAATGGAAAAGAAACACATAGATAAAAACAGAAATTAGGAAGCAAATGTTCTTGGTTTTGGCAAAACTCTACTTACCACTCATCTAAAGCAAGTGGGAAATAGCAAAATTGAGAAAAACCTAACAAATTAGATAAGCAAAATATATATTCATGGAGTAAGAAAAACCGAAAACTGCAGGATTAAAGGTAACATCCTTGCACCATTTATGCTCCTGTTAATTGTTTTCATTGCTTTTGCTACAGGACTAACACATTTGAAAACTTTCAATATTTTCTTCATCATGCTCCTAAAATGATAGTAAGGACAACTGTAGTTAACACACGCAATTAAAAACACTCGCTCTACCTTACATGAAGTTTGATAAATTTAGAATATTTACCTGAAAAATATCCATACATAGATTACATATTTTTGTTGTACATCTATTTTAAAACAATTAATCATTCTCCATTACTATCTAAAACCAGCACTGTTTCTAATAAATCTGTGACTGTAGGTCAGAGTAAAGCCTGGTGGCTGGTCAAGCTTAGTATCCTGTCTGCAAAAGACCACCCAAAATAAAAATAGAACAATATGGCATGCAGCAGCACTTCTCCAGAATGATCTCTCAACTTAAACACATGATCTCTCGTATCTCACTTCTCCAGAATAATCTCTCCTATCTTCTCCTGAATTAATGTATATTTCATATAGTGATTCTGTGGAGCTTCTTGCAAAAGATGTTACACATTATAAAAGAAGATGAAGAACCAAGACTTGTTTGATTCCGATGAGGCTTCTGTAAGCTTCAGTGGATGCTCCCTGGTGTTTATAGAAAGAGTAAA
Organism: Anser cygnoides; assembly: GCF_040182565.1. Lineage (NCBI taxonomy): Eukaryota > Metazoa > Chordata > Aves > Anseriformes > Anatidae > Anser > Anser cygnoides. The sequence continues at coordinate 81,456,063 of NC_089912.1, read as the reverse complement.
CAAGAAATCCCTACTGCAACGCTTCAATGCCTCTTGTTGTTTTTTAACCCTCTATTATTATTTCCAAGGAGTAGTCTTTTCTCTGGACTGAAGAACTCTGATTTGCTTAATTGTTTTTCCTTTTGTAGCTACTTCGTGCTTTAGATAACTTTCATGGTTTTTTGCCCTTTTTTTTTTTTTTTTTTTTACTTTTTTCAGTTTGACAATAACCTTTTTAAGGGAGAATGGTAACAACTGTTAAGCACCAAAATGAAGTACTTTTAAAACCGTCTGTTGTAAACTGAAGGCCTTGTTCCCAAGTGAAGATGGGTATCTCAAAACCCAAGATAGTATATCTGTTTGTATATATGTTTGTATATATGTGTGTTTTCCTTTGTTAATTTGCTTTGCGCTCCTTTATCTTGCTGCCTCCTAAAAGAAGCGGTGATAGAAAAGATGTCTCCTGAATGCCCAAGGATTTGTTCTTGACAAGCACCCATTGCTCCCAGTCCCCCGTGGCAGCATTTCATTGTTTCATTGGCAGCACTGGGGTCTTGTTCACTTTTCTTGAGTAATTCCACAGTTTAGTTCTGTGAGTTGCCATTTGTGGTCGTCAGCGTGTTTGGGGCTGGAACACTGTTTTCTCCTTCTCTGAAAAGCTCTTTGAGAGGAAGGAGGGCTGTGGGGAAACCGGGAGCACTCTGCATGCTGGGGAGTCATTTCTCCCCGTGCTGAGGTTGACACAAAACTTCCCAATCTCCTCAACCTTTCCCTTTCGGCCTTGCAGCAGGCCCCTGACTCCGAGTGCCTGCAGCTGCGGGTTCCCTCCCAGCGCAGGTCTGTGTTTCAGTGCATGGGGCGTTTCTGGATGCGTCTCCTACAAGAGTCGGGAGCGTGAGTGTGCAAAAGTAGCGCCGTCCCCTGGGCTTTTGTTTTTAACCAGTCCCAGTTTGCTTCTGGCAGTCAGGTTTGTAACCAGGAGGTAGCCAAGCCCACTGGGAAGAAGTTGGCCTAAAGTGAGCTGTGATGGCCAGCCCTGGCAAGGCTGGTGCGTGGGAGAAATGTGCAGCAAAGCTATGAGAGGCGCTTAATTTCCCAGGTAGAAAGCATGGTTCTCTTTGATTTACAGCAGCGGGGCAGCCCCCCCAGCGGCTGCACGTTGGGTGCGGAGCGCATGTCAGGAAGGGGAATTCCCTCAAGCAGTTCCATCAGAGCAGATGAGGTTTTTGTGTTAAGTGTTCTTCCTTCCTTGTACACATGTGGTCCCTTGGTGAAAGAGGGAACAAACTGGTTTCCAGACCCATGCCCGCAGACTCTGGTCTTAGATTAGGACACTTAATCTGCTTTGAAATTCTCTTGATGCCAGCATCCGAAGAAGCGGAGGCTGGTGCACTCGCTCCTTCTGCGAAAGGCAAAGCCCCACAAGTTTTCCCCAAGAAGGGCAGGAAAAAGTAGCCGATGAGGTTGTAAATCAGAACCTTTATTTAAGCAACGTTTGAGAGAGACGTGGGGTGGGGTGAGTTGGCGGGGAGGCGTGCCGAGCTCTCAATGTCCAAAGGCGCGGGGCCCGTTGGTGTGCTTGTAGGACCATGGCAGGGTAGAGACGGAGTCCTTGTGTGCTTTCTTCTCCTTCAGTGGCTGTGGTTGTAGAAAGCTGCACCAGCCTTCAGGCCAGTGGCCGCAGAGGGAGAGGGCAGAGGAGGGAAAGGACAGCGGCAGACCTTGCTCTGCTCTGAGCTTTGTGATGGGGTAAGAAAGGAGAATGATCAAAAAGAGCAGCCCCAGCCCATGGCCAGGGGCAGCCCCTGCACCCCTGAGCAAGGCTCTCCCAGCCTCACTCCAAGGCCGTCCATCTCACGTCTCCCTGGCGGCCAGGAGATGCCCATCATAACCCAACCGTGTCATCTTCTGGTATGGTGTGAGACCATGGTGGGGAATGGGTTGGGGCTGTCTTATCTGTCCTGTAGAGCGTTGGCAGTTCTTCCTTCCAGCTGAGTTCTCAAGGGGAGAGCAGCCAGGAGTGTGCCATGATCTGGTCTCATTGTCATGTGTGTCTGGCTTTAATAAGAGAAGGAACAAACCGCGCAGCATCCTCCTGTGACCACAGGCTGCCCAGCCTCTCTGCCCAAGGGTCTCCAGTGTCTCACCATGTCTGTCCCTCTCCCATCGTCCTGATGGAGTGGTCACTGACGTCCTGGCCGATCGTGTCACCTTCCTGCTTGTTGTGGACTCTGGTGGGTGTGGTTGGGGAGATCTTACCTGTCCTGTAGAGCGTTGGCAGCTCTTCCTTCCAGCTGAGTGGTCAAGAGCAGTGAGGCCAGGATTGTGCCGTGGTCTGGTCCCATTACTGTGTGTTTCTGGCTGAAAGAGAAGAAGCACCAAACAGAGCAGCATCCCCCTGTGACTACAAGCAGCCCCTGCCTCTCTGCCCAAGAGTCTCTAGCGTCTCACCGAGGCTGTCTGTGTCCCGTCGTCCTGATGGAGCGGTCACTGCTGTCCTGGCCTGAGCGTGTCACTGTCCTGCTTGCTATGAGACCATGGTGGGGTGTGGGTTAGTACTATCTTACCTGTCCTGGAGAGCATTGACACCTTTTCCAGCTGACTTCTCAACAGGAGAGAGGCCAGGAGTGTGCCATGGCTTCATTCCATCACTGTCAGTGTGTCCAGCTGTAATAGAGGAGGCGACAAACCGAGCAGCCACCCCCTATCAGCACTGGAAGCCATTCCTTCCTCCCTGCACGAGGCTCTCCCAGCCTCACACCAAGGCCATCTATCTCACATCTTCCCGATGTCCAGGAGATGTTTGTTGTAGCTCAAGCGCGTCACGTTCTCACTTAGCAAGGTGAGACTGTGGTGGGGAATGGGTTGGGGCTGTCTTACCTGTCCTGTAGAGCATTGGCAGTTCTTCCTTCCAGCTGAGTTCTCAAGGGGAGAGCAGCCAGGAGTGTGCCATGGTCTGGTCTCATTGTCGTGTGTGTCTGGCTTTAGTAAGAGAAGAACAAACTGCGCAGCATCCCTGTGTGACCGCGGGCTGCCCAAGGGTCTCCAGCATCTCACCAAAGCCGTCCCTCTCCCATCGTTCTGACAGACCAGTAACTGCCGTCCTGGCCTGAGCATGTCACCTGGCTGCTTGCTGTGACAGCATGGTAGGGTGTGGGTTGGGGCGATGTTACCTGTCCTGTAGAGTGTTGGCAGCTCTTCTTCCAGCTGAGGAATAGTCCATGGGAAAGAGGCCAGGAGTATGCCATGCTCTGGTCCCATCCCTGTCTGAGTCTGGCTTTAATAAGAGAAGGAACAAACTGCGCAGCATCCCCCTGTGAGCATGGGCAGCCCCTGCCTCTCTGCCCAAGGGTCTTGAGCGTCTCACCATGTCCGTCCATCTCCCGTCATCCTGATGGAGCGGTCACGCCCATCCTGGCCCGATCGTGTCACCTTCCTGCTTGCTGTGGACTCTGGTGGGTGTGGGTTGGGGCGATCTTACCTGTCCTGTAGAGCGTTGGCAGCTCTTCCTTCCAGCTGAGTGGTCAAGAGAAGTGAGGCCAGGATTGTGCCGTGGTCTGGTCCCATCACTATGTGTTTCTGGCTGAAAGAGAAGCACCAAACAGAGCAGCATCCCCCTGTGACTACAAGCAGCCCCTGCCTCTCTGCCCAAGAGTCTCTAGCGTCTCACCGAGGCTGTCTGTGTCCCGTCGTCCTGATGGAGCGGTCACTGCTGTCCTGGCCTGAGCGTGTCACTGTCCTGCTTGCTATGAGACCATGGTGGGGTGTGGGTTAGTACTATCTTACCTGTCCTGGAGAGCATTGACACCTTTTCCAGCTGACTTCTCAACAGGAGAGAGGCCAGGAGTGTGCCGTGGCTTCATTCCATCACTGTCAGTGTGTCCAGCTGTAATAGAGGAGGCGACAAACCGAGCAGCCACCCCCTGTCAGCACTGGAAGCCATTCCTTCCTCCCTGCGCGAGGCTCTCCCAGCCTCACACCAAGGCCACCTATCTCGCATCTTCCTGATGTCCAGGAGATGTTTGTTGTAGCTCAAGCGCATCACGTTCTCACTTAGCAAGGTGAGACTGTGGTGGGGAATGGGTTGGGGCTGTCTTATCTGTCCTGTAGAGCATTGGCAGTTCTTCCTTCCAGCTGAGTTCTCAAGGGGAGAGCAGCCAGGAGTGTGCCGTGGTCTGGTCTCGTTGTCGTGTGTGTCTGGCTTTAGTAAGAGAAGGAACAAACTGCGCAGCACCCCCCTGTGACCACGGGCTGCCCAAGGGTCTCCAGCATCTCACCAAAGCCGTCCCTCTCCCGTCGTTCTGACGGACCAGTAACTGCCGTCCTGGCCTGAGCATGTCACCTGGCTGCTTGCTGTGACAGCGTGGTAGGGTGCGGGTTGGGGTGATGTTACCTGTCCTGTAGAGTGTGGACAATTGTCCGGCACAGTGCTGGAAAGGAGTGGCCAGGAGTGTGCCGTGGTTTGGTTCGGTCAGTGTCGTGTAGGGCGCTGAGAGCCATTTGAGGTGAGGGCCTGAGGAGAGAGGAAAGAGGAGCTGAGTTCCTCTGGCTGAGTGTGTGTCCAGAGCTGAGGCTGGAGCAGCAGGAGCAGGCAGCTGAGCAGCCTCCCTGTCAGCACGGGCAGCCATCTCAGGCCTGCGTGGCCGTTGGGGCCAGTGTTCCGGGGCCGAGGCCGTCCGCGCCCCTTTGTGACAGGGGGCACCCCCTGCCTGCTGTGACATGGGCAGTGCATCACTGCGGGGTGGCAGCAGGTGATACGGAGCCCAGGCCTGGGCCGGGTGGTGGAAAAGGCGCCCAGGGGTGTGTGCAGGGCTGCAGGGCCGTGCCAGCAGGCTGTGGGAGCGTGCTGGGGTCCGGGTGGGGCTGTGCTGCCTGCCCTGCAGAGCTCTGAGAGCTCCCCGCCGAGGGGGAGAGGCCAGGAGCGTGTCCCGGTTCCGTCCCATCGCTGCCTGTGCGTGCGGCTGGAAGAGGAGAGGCAAGCAGAGAGGAGCCCCCCGGCTGCCCCCCATCGCCGCGCAGGGGGACACGTCTGTTCCTGCCCACCATGGAAGCACGAAGGAAGAACTAAGTGAATAATAAACATGGAAAAGCCCAAATCTCCGGGCTGTGATTCTGGGGAGGGGAATCGAGTAGCTGTAGCAGAAATTGCTTTGAAATGAACTTTATTTCAGCTAAAGAGTAAAGTTGAGGAAAAACTAAGAAATCCCAAAACTCTACTAAAAATGAAAGCAGCTGAAGTGGTGTCAATTTTATACGTCATTTGCAGGGACACTTCCCTTAACAGAAAGGATACTCCTAAAGGAAACTCTGAAGGACATCGTTAAGATCAGTCTGACCTCTAGTCTTGGTGTGACCAAAATCAGTCCAATTCTGGTCAGAATTCTGCCTGACGTCATGCAGAGGGGCTCTGCTGAAGCCAGCGGAGTTCCCCACGCAGTGGGTCCCCAGCCCCAGCGACAGACTTCAGTGACCTTTGTTGGTCGCTTACCAGGACAAAGTGGCATTTGGCTTCGTTTGACCATAAGTGAATGCACGGAGCTTGCAGAGCAGCTTCCATGTTGCTGCATGAGCACATCAGGCCGTTGGGAACTTCAGCCCGCGTTCTTGCGGAGAGCCAGGTTAGAATAAAGCAGGCAATTGTAATGGGAATGAGGGAACACTGCCTGGATGGCCTGCTGCCTCCCCACAAGAAAGAGAAGGCATTTCTATACAGAGTATTTTCTCCTCCTTTCGCTACCCACAAATACCAAACATGTAAGAGTAAGTCAGAGGTTTCTTCCCCAGGAAAAAGACGGGGAAAGTGTGCTGAAGGGCACGGCACGTTGCAGAGAACAGTGACCCATCTGGAGGCGAGAGAGGCTGCAGCGCGCAGTGGGAGGCACACCAGAGGCTGTCCCACCTGGCCCCGAGTCCCCCTGAACAAAACTGCTGTCAGGGACGTTGCAGCTCTCTGCAGGGATGCTCCCAGCTGCGCCAGCCTGGGGTTTGCTCTGCCCTTGCCCCTCAGGGTGCAGCAGGCTGTGGTTTGAAATGTTCTTCAGCTTTTTCTCTGGAAAAAGGCATTCCTGGCCTGGCCGTGGCTGGAGAAGCAGAAATCGCACTTTATCGGAGTGTTGTCCAAGCAGAGATGACTGGAGACGTTTTTGCGTCTGCAGGGGGAGTCCCTCGTGGCACCTTTGGCCCAGGCTGGGTCAGCTGGAGCACCTCCCCACAATCTGTGGGGCGGAGGGGGGAATGGCAGCCCTCTGGGGAGAGGCTGGCAGTGGTGTGGCATGCACAAGGCTCAGGCGGCTGGAGCGCAAGCACGCTGTACAGTGGCTGCTGAGCCCCTTGTGCGCAGCGAGGTGCCGGGGGGGTCCTGTCCTTGCAAGGCTCTGCAGAGATGTTCCTCTGAACCACTTGTGTCTGGAAGCACACCTGCTGTTGTAATCCAGTTCAATTTAACTGGAGTTAAATCCAGTTGGAGGCCGGTCACTAGTGGAATCCCCCAGGGCTCAGTACTAGGGCCAGTTCTCTTTAATATCTTTATCGATGATCTGGATGAGGGGATTGAGTGCACCCTCAGTAAGTGTGCAGACAACACCAAGTTACATGCATGTGTTGATCTGCTCAAGGAGGCTCTGCTGGAGGATCTGGATAGGCTGGACCGATGGGCTGAGATCAGCTGTATGAAACTCAACAAGGCCAAGTGCCAGGTCCTGCACCTGGGGCACAACAACCCCAAGCAGTGCTACAGGCTGGGAGGTGAGTGGTTGGAAAGCTGCCTGGCCGAGAAGGACCTGGGAGTATTGGTTGATAGTCGGCTGAATATGAGCCAGCAGTGTGCTCAGGTGGCCAAGAAGGCCAACGGCATCCTGGCTTGTAGCAGAAACAGTGCGGCCAGCAGGGCGAGGGAAGTGATTGTCCCCCTGTACTCGGCTCTGGTGAGGCCGCACCTCGAGTACTGTGTTCAGTTTTGGGCCCCTCACTACAAGAAGGACATCAAGGTGCTCAAGTGAGTCCAGAGAAGGGCAACGAAGCTGGTGAGGGGTCTGGAGAACAAGTCTTACGAGGAGCGGCTGAGGGAGCTGGGATTGTTCAGCCTGGAGAAGAGGAGGCTCAGGGGCGACCTTATCGCACTCTACAGGTACCTTAAAGGAGGCTGTAGCAAGGTGGGGGTTGGTCTATTCTCCCATGTGCCTGGTGATAGGATGAGGGCGAATGGGCTAAAGTTCTGCCAGGGGAGGTTTGGGTTGGATATTAGGAAGAGCTTCTTTACCGAAAGCATTGTTAGGGATTGGAATGGGCTACCCAGGGAAGTGGTTGAGTCACCATCCCTGGAAGTCTCTAAAAGACGTTTAGATGTAGAGCTTAGTGATATGGTTTAGTGGAGGACTTGCTAGTGTTAGGTCAGAGGTTGGACTCGGTGATCTTGGAGGTCTCTTCCAACCTAGATGATTCTGTGGTTCTGTGATATTACTCTGCAGTAAATGTGTACTTCATTCAAGCACATGGTTCATTCACAAGCAGCTCTTGGTGTGCCCAACAGCAATGCAAACCCTTGGTATTGTCAGATATTTTAATATTTCCCATAATGGGTATATGTGGAAGCCCCTGAGAACTGGCCATGAATTGTGGGCATCTCTTCCTCATTGGTGACCCAATTTTCTTACGTTTTTCAGTGTCCTTTTCTTATGAACAAATGGATTTCTTTAATAAGCACTGATTTTAAGGAATATGTTTCTCAAAGGTGTTGTAGTCCTGACCTATAGAAACATTGATAAGCCTTAACTCAACCTCAGTGGCCTAGGTACATTGGCATGTTAGAAAGGAAGTCACAACATAAATTTAGTCAAAATCAACAGGAAAAAAATCCTCTGAAAAGCTGTTCGCATGGTGCAAACTCATTCTCTGAATTGTGTGAAATCTTCCTGACATGTCTGGGTAAAAAGATGCGATGAGACTGAATGTGAAATAATCATCCTGAATATTAAATTTAATTCAGAAAGTTGCAAATGTTTGAAGCTGAGAGTTTCAAGGGAAACACCTTGCTTTCTGCCCTGAAAACATTTCTGTGGACTGATAAATTCCACATGTGTATGCATCTGGTGCATGTTTGTAAATGTACATACACACACACACTCTTGGTCAAATAATTACCCATCAGCCTTTCTTTTCAGACTGGTAATATCAGACTCAATACAGAGCAACGGTGACATGGTTATATTTGATATGTGGTTGCAGATAGTTGACATCACATTCTGCTGGAATGAGGAATTAAGGAAGTGATTTCTTCTGTCTTTATAAGTTGATTTTTGATGAGATTTTCCTTCAGTGGGGCTGTGCAAACAGTCCACAACACCTAGCATGAGCGTACACCTCAAGAATGCTACTGAGTGTCTTATAACTTACTGTTCATGCTGAGGTCTTTTACAAATACAAATACTGTGATTACATGTCATTTGAATAACATTTGCATATCAATCTGTGCTTCTGTTTCCTATCAGGTGACCACGAAGATCAATCGGCAGCACACTGGAATTGCACAATTTCCATAGAAAGCTTCATAAGCTCTTGCTAATGTTAACAAAATACCGTGGTCTTTTCTTATCACATGTACCCTATTATTTGGAGAGGTGCTGAGATTTTGCAAAGTTGTAATCCTGTCCTATGCCGATGTATGAATGAGATAGCCTAGCTCTGCATTTGAGTAGAGTAACCTCCTGCACTTACAGTAGCCCTGGCATGAAGTGTTTCAAAGAGTTCTTTCCAAGCATTCTGTGTTCTTCACCAAAGACCCTAGCCTAAATGATTGAAGTCATTCACCAGTTAGGGATTGTTCACCAGAGAAATATGTCTTTTCCATACAAAATCTTTCAAAACAGTTGTAGGTGGCATTTTAATTCAGCTCTTAGAATCATAGAATATCCCAAGCTGGAAGGGACCCACAAGGATCATCGAGTCTAAGTCCTGGGTCCCCAGAGGACCACCCAAAAAATCAGACCATGTGTCTGTGAGTGTTGTCCAAATGCTTCTTGAGCTCTGGCAGCTCGGTGCCATGACCACTGCCCTGGGGAACCTGTCCCAGTGCCCGACCACCCTCTGGGTGCAGAACCTTTCCCTAACACCCAGCCTGACCCTCCCCTGTCCCAGCTCCATGCCGTTCCCTCGGGTCCTGTCGCTGTCCCCAGAGAGCAGAGCTCAGCGCCTGCCCCTCCGCTCCCCTCGTGAGGGAGCTGCAGGCCGCCATGAGGCCTCCCCTCAGCCTGCTCTGCTCTGGGCTGAGCAAACCCAGGGACCTCAGCTGCTCCTCGTACACTCTAGACCCTCCTAGCCGCTCATACCCTCATACCCTCTAGCCGCTCCTCATTCCCTCTAGACCCTTCACCATTCCTGTAGCCCTTCTTTGGACACTCTCTAATGGCTTTATGTCCTTCTTATACTGCGGCACCCAAAATGCACAGTGGTCTCGCGGTGAGGCCACACAGTGCAGAGCAGAGCAGGACAATCCCTTCCCCCAGCCAGCTGGCAGTGCTGGGCCTGATGCACCCCAGGGTAGGGTTGGCCCTCCTGGGGTCCCATAAGCCATGGCACTGAGCTTCAGATCTTAAATCCATATCGTCTCCCCTCCTTACTTAAAAGTTAAATTCACGTGGATTTTCATGTTGCTTTGCTGTCCTCAGGGATGTAAACATACTGATCCTTCTACCATCATCAGGACTTGATGTGCTCAAATCAATGGCCTTGATGGAGAGGCTTCCTTCCTTGATGTCTGTGTAAGGCTCACCTTGTCTCTGATCTGCCAGGTTGTAGTTGTGAAGTTAGATTTAATATTGAAAACAAATCAGTGTTGCAGAGTAGGTGCAATTTTTGCTTCAGAGCAGTAATTTGTCTGCAATGCCTTGAGAGGATGTCCCTGCAGCAGAATTCAAGTCTCAATCTGCAAGTTAATGTGGCTGTGGGACAAGAGCAACAGGACAGTGTTTCTCTAGCAGGAATAAATCTTTCATGTGCACTAGGAAAAGGATTTCCCAGAGAGAAAAAGGAAAGAAGATACTGTGAAATGGTGGAGAACCCTGTAGTATACTTTCTGTCTCTCTTTGACTTTGCAAAACTTGTTTGTTCCAAAACTTGTTTTCCCCACTAAAGGGGAAGTCATAAACCAAGATCACACCAACCCACAGATGGAAATACCTCAAATGTATGCATAGAAAAAAAATATCTGCATGTCTTTTTTATGTCTGTCTATTTATCTGTTAATCATCTAACAACAGTACTGTCACAGTAACATTTGAATTACATCTGAAATCAGCCCACCTAACACCCGCACATTGGCTGCTACAATCACTCTCACTCAGCCAACCAGCTTTCACAGCTGACACTGACATGAACCTCTTAATGAAGTGGCAGTGATCTGCATGTGAGCCCCTCCACCCAGGCGTTTGTTCATTTGCTTTCATAATTTTTATGGCTTTTTTGTCATGAGGAAGTCCTCTGTGAAGGCATGTTAGCTAGGCTTACAACCAGAGAGGAAAAGTGAAAGTAATCCCCAATGGGCAATATTTCAGCTCCTGCTGTAAAAAGGAATTAATTCAATTACATTAAATATATGGCATTCAAGAATAGGGGTCAGAGTCGGTGACAGGAACTAAGTGACGGGAGCTAATCTCTTATTAACACAGCACTGGTGAGAGAGAAGAAGAGAGAGGAAAAAAAAAAAAAGCACAGGAAGTGAAAAACATCACTTCAGACTAGTATTTGAGGCTGCCCTACCTTTAAGACTGTCACTGTATAGCCTTCTAAAGTCATTCATAACCACTTAAGAATGTCCCATCTTACTTTCTACTTTTGGTGCTGCTTTTCAGTTACCTTCTAAACTGATGTGGTTGATTGCTGTCCTTGTTTGCCAGTGTTTCCAGTCTATCTCCTCCTTACCAAATTTTTTTCTTCATAATTGTTAATAAACATAAATTAATCAAAGTAATCCTCTTGACTTCCATCCTTTCCAGGAGAAGCAAATTCAAATCCAGTAATCTTTTTCTAGGATTTAACCTTAAAACCCACAGTGTCTCACAATGGAAGACAACAGTACCCCACCATGATTAAAATCTTGCAAAGATTTTTTTCTATCTATAAAGTATATGAACTTTTGCGACTCTATCTGCATTTAAGCACCTACCATTGTAAATTTTAGCCAATTCTACAGGAAACTACAGAAGAAGGAAAAAAACATTTTTACCCCTGCTAGATCTCTACTGATATAATCAGATATTTCTTTTGCATTTTTGATCCTTCTAACCAGCTCTGACATGAAGAGTTAGAAAATTTTAGACTTCTGCTTAGAATTTACACCTTTCTCCAAAAAATTGTCCCACCATCTTTTGTGAGCTAACACATGTGGATTCACAGCACCAGGCTTTTCCTACAAAATTTACTGCAGCATCACATTACAAAGTAAGAAGTAACACAAACGAGACTGTGAGGACACCTCAAGTTTAACATTGTTTTTACCTTCAGTTACTCCTTACTTATCAGATATTTTCCTCTCCAGCCTTTGATTACATTTCTTATCCACAGCTACCTTCAGATCACAAGTTGGCACACTCTTTTCACGGGGATGTGATTGAAATGAGCCACCTGCAGCTCCTGCATAGCCTGTGCTCTTGAGATGGAATTTCAATATGTGCAGAGTATACTGCCTCTGTTGAAGGGTATGGAAAAACCTCCCTGTCTTTTTAAGTGGATGGCTATTTTAGCTCTGACTGCTGTCACTAAAAGGGCCAACCAAATGCATCTCTAAAAATATGGAGATTATTTTTCAGCTATAAATAGATGCCTAGAGAAATGAATACAGTCTCAGAGAGATTTTAGTGGTTGCAGATACATGTAATGGCTTGCCCCGTGGTAGATATAAGCCACCTTGCACTTACAGCAAGAGGTAAGAATGTGCAGCTGGGTGATAGATAGCCACTGATGAGCCACATGCTCATTTCTTTGCTCCAAATTGTTTGTCTGAGTAGCTGGCCTGAGTCTTTTGGAAAAAGTACAGCTACCAGCTTCCAGCCAAAGATGGCATGAAGGTGAGGGCAAAGAGACCTGTCATGTCAGCCCAGCTGGTGAGCTCCAACAGAACAAGAGTGCGCAGCCCACCCTTGTCATCCCACCCCTGCATAAACTATGGGAAAGCATAAGAGGTGCCCAAGAGCAGCACATGTCCCTCATCCTATGACATCTCCATTACAGCAGAGGTCAAACAAAAGGACCTGAACTTATTTGTCATTTTTATAGTTGGATATAATGATCTTAAGGCCCTCCCAAATTAAGCTGTTCTGTTCTGTTCTGTTCTGTTCTGTTCTGTTCTATTCTATTCTATTCTATTCTATTCTATTCTATTCTATTCTATTCTATTCTATTCTATTCTTTCTAGTTTATAAAGGTAAATAGAAAGATGCATAGTTTTTCATAAACATTTGTTTGGCAAGGTAGTGAGTAGTATTATCTCGTGAGTATGACAGAGTCCCCTAGAATGACAGCTCTGTTAATTTCCTTTTAATTTCTTTAATATTAAAAATAATAATAATAATAATAACAAAGTTGCTCATTATAAAAACTGAAAGGAAAAAAAAAACCACTAATGCTCTTTGAAGCTGTATGCTATTTTTACATGAAAAGAAGATGTGCCAGAAGCTCCTGAAAGTAAGTGAGGGACTTTGTTAATACTTGTTGATTTATGTGGAAATCAGTAGAGTAACAGAGTCTTATAAATGCCTCAGATCAATACCAGCCTTGGTTTGTGAAGCCCACAAAGGATGCTGGGGCTGGAAATGAAGAGCTGCTGACTCCCCTGTCTGTTGCTAAACTGCTAGCTCATGTCTTTCTATTAATGTTGGTAGTATTTTTAGAAATGCTCCACATTACTTTTTTCACTTACCCATTCAAACATATTTGTTTTCTCTTGACCTACTGGCTGAACTGTAGTTACTGTTTTCACCTTTTACAGCAAAAGAGACTGAATTCTGGCAATACTGCAACATTCCTCTTGATGTCTCCTGGCTGTAAACTAAGGGCAGGCTACCATAAAAACAACATCTGCTTTCCTTGCTTTTGTTATCATGGCTTTTAATCTTTAGCTTTTACTAGGCAAATTAGTTTTCTGTGTCTTGTCCAGTGCAGTTTCTGGAGAGAGGATGTCCCATGCTTATAAAGATTTTAATTAAAGGCTAACTCAAATATTAGAGTTTATCAGCCTCTAGAACTCAATTTTACAATGTGCTGATCTGTCTGACCTGGTTAATCATGGTGTGGGCTAATAAGTGTCATGAATATCTGTTGTACAGGCACACTGCTAGTGATAGCATGATGGGAGAGATGGCACCTGTGTCCCTGCAGAAGGAACCCATTTTGCTCAGTGAAGTTTGGAAGAGCACAGCCTTTTCACCTAGCTTTACTCAGGTTAGAAATGGGTGTTGTGAAAGATGAGAGTGAGCCTTGTAGTTTAGCCTGATGCCTGCAAAAGGTAGGGGCTCCTTCCCTGAACTAGCTGGGGATTTTTTTTATTTATTTATTTTTTCCAGCAAAGCATCCCTTTTTTATGAATTTCTAATGAATTATCAAAACAGAAATGACACATGTGGGGGCATTTTCATTTGGTTCATGGACCAAAGAAATTAATGCCATGCCCACAAAGGGGATAGGGAGAAGAAAACACAATTCTGATGCTGCTAAATCCTTTGTGTGCACAGGAGCTGGATGTTTTGTGCAACTCTGCTTCTCCGTCTCAAAGAGAATAGACCAGCAGTCAGAAAAGCCCAGCAAAGGGCAGAGGTGATCAGATGCGATGCACAGCTTCTTCCTGAGAATTTTTATATATATTTTTTAATTACCTTGGAGAAGAGCTGACAAGCAGTGGAGGTGAGGGGCTCCTGCAGAGCCCTGGAAGCTGTGACACACAGGGAGAGGAACAAGAGCTCGACACCTTCTCCACCACATACCATGATGCAAGGGCATGGGTTTTCACATGACCTGTGACTGAGCCAGGAAACTCCTTGGGGCAGGGTACAGGAGGTGTTAAAGTCTTCAGTGGAATAAAGGGCACATCAGAGCAAAAGGCAGGGAGATGCCAAATACACACCCAGCTTCCTGGGCTGCTGGTTGCTGGGGCATTATGCAGGACAGCTTCACTGCATTCTTGCTCTGTCCTTCCCTGCACATTGGCTGTTGACAGCTGCCAGTGGTAGGATACAAAAGAGATAAAAATTTGGTCTGACCTGGTACAACACTACTTATGCAATACCTTTTCAAAATTCCTAACCTGCTTTATCTGGATGCTTCCTCAGCAGAAAGTGTGTGTTTTCAGAGAGGAAGTTTTTGTTTCAAAGTGCAAGCCAGTCTCAAAGGACAAAAACAAAACTCAAATAATAGCTGGTATCTGAATGAAGCTTTTGAAATTAAGAAAGCAAAAAGCTTTGCTTGACCCAGAGCATACGTTTTTTGAGTTTCTGAAAATGTCTGAGCTGGTCTTATCTGCTGCTTTTGAACAGGATAAAATGCAAGTCCTAACTGTTAGTGTTGAAGGAAATCTTCTCTTTGCACATTTTTCCTCAATGTCAGGAAGATACTCTGAAATTTGTCTGAGCAGGGCTATATGAGGTACTGTGACAGCTCAGTAAGTTATGTTGGGGTTTCTAAACACTAATGTTTAGAAAGTCTATTAAAAACTGAACACTTTTTAGTAAAAAAAAAAAAAAGAGAGACAGAAAAAGAAAGAGAAAAAAAAAAGAGAAAAAAAAAAAAAAGCTTTATTCCCAAAGAACTAGAACTTGTTTCAATGGGAAATGGTAAAAAGAAAAAGAAGTCTTTTTAAAAGCTTCTGTTTTTATGATTCATATACTCTTTTCTACATTGAGCTAATACTAGCTGAACTGCTCCTGATACATATGAATATAAAACATACCTAGCATTAAAACAGAACTTGAATAAACTGAAGAATACAAGGTTTATATTCTTCTTGAAAGGGTGAGCATATGGGATACCCAGCCAAGAATTTTTTCTGAGTGACTGTAGAAGGGAAAAGATGCTAATATGCCAGAACATGTAATTCTGTTCTCCCTGTAGAATGAAAAAAAATTTTCAAATACAGTATGCACAAAAGAAGTAAGGCACTAACTGCTGTTTCAGTGGGGTGAAGAGAGTTTATTATGAAGAACACTAATTAAGCTACCAGGGGTTCAGCACTATAAACCCATGTTGGACTACATCTGCAGAGGAGGGCATGGCTGAGGCTTCAACGTGAACTGCATTTTAGCAGAGCCTGTCAGAAGTAGTTCTAACCTACTAGGTTCAGCTAAACATCTCCAAACTGATAAAAGAGAAGACAGAGGCAGGATCACCTGTTCATATGCTCATCAATGTATTTCCTACCGGACTTATTCAATTGATGCTGCTACAGAGCTATTTTGCTTTAGGAAAAATCCCAAGGGAAGGCTGGCAATGTAAACAGCACCTGCCCGCCAAAGGGATGGGCAAGGCCCCATCCCCACAGAGTGCAGCCTGCAATTAAAAGCCTCTGTGACTAGTGAAGGGGAACAGAAATTGCACTATAAACTGCCTCCTGTCATCCATCTATAGAGAGCATCTTGCTTTCACAGATTACACGAGACAGGGCTACCAGTTTTCTATTTGCTGAGGGATATTGCATGGCTTTGATCTGCAGGGATGCAAACAGCAGAGGCTGTTGTTTGTCTGATGGGCATTCATACCATGCTGAATGGTAGCAAGGGTCGCTTGATCAGGCACAAATCATGGCTAACAAACCCCATGGGATCTACTGCAGTGAGGCTGTCCAGTGAAGAGTCTTCTGCAAAAAGCACCCGGGCTTGAATTTGAGAATTAGTGATCAAAATCTTGGTGGAGGGTGGCAGGATACACTGCTACAGAGAAGGCTCCCAGCCGGAAGTCCAGAAAAGCACTAGGCTGTGGTCTGGTCATGGAGACCTATGATCTTTTGTGATGCACTTCTGAAACAAGGACAAACAGCTGCCACCTGCAAAATGAAGGAGAAATGCCCTGCTTTTTAGTGGAAGTGGATTTTTTTTCTAATAACATTTCACGTGAAATAAAGATGCGTGAACAGGGTTTTTCTAGCCAACTCTCTGATGCAGTTATCTGCTGTTTCAGGAGCTGCATAGAATATTTTGTTGTTTGATTGATTTTTGAGTCTCCAAAATGTTTCATGTTTACATACAGTTAGTCTTGCCCTGAAGAGCTGATGGGTTTATATATGGACAGTATGTTCACTTACACTAGCGCTTAGTTTATCTGTGTTGCCTTCACTGCAATGGGACACGGAGCTGTAACATTTCCTAGGTATGCTGTGAGACCAGGTCTTAGTTCTTAGTCGTAGTCTTAGTAACTGCTGGTATTGATGCAGTCTTCTGGTTACCTACAACACCCATTTTAGCTTTCATTGTAAGTCTTTGTTTCCCTCTTTTGCTTGTCTGTTTAACCTTGGTGTTTTTTTGTTTGTTTGTTTGTTTGTTTTTGGTTGGTTGGTTGGTTGGTTGGTTGGTTGGTTGGTTTTCCTCACATAAGAACTTGCTTTGAAACTCAGGCTTTCTGCCTTTTTTTTCTTTCTTTTCCATTTTATTTTTCCCCACAGCTCTGATTAACATGTAGCTTCTTATCCTAAGCATTGACTGTACTTTCTTTTTTATGTATTTGCACTGTATTTGTTACATTAGGTGTTGAGAAGCTCCCACCTTGCCAGAAGTCCTGTCTGGGGACATTACCGTGGGAAACAGTCCAGCTCCTTGAAGGAACATGGCTTTGTCCAGCAGATATCCACCTGCTGCTGCTGGGGACCACTCAGGGTGCACAAGTTCAGCTTAAGGACTTGTATGCTGGAATATTCATTGCACTACACCCCTCTAAGAGGTGTGAAGAAAAGGATCTCAGAAAAGGAAAGGATAATGGGGAAGGACAGTGGTATGAAGCAGGTGGAGGCCTTATGAAGGTGTTAACAACTGGTAGCATCAGAGCATGCATGAGACAAGAAATGTGGGCTGCTGGAAGCATCTGAAGATGGCCTGGTGTCTTTGCAGCAGCTGGATGATTGAAAAGATGTGAGTGCTGCCAGTGGATAGGCAGGACCCATGGGACAACAGCAGCAGCCACTGGCCATGGAGGTGCAGGTGACCTCAGGAAAGCAGGCAAACAGCTGAGCTGTGCAACACCCTTGGTCAGGAGCCTGAGGCCCCAGAAGGGAGTCAGAATAAGGCAGGCAGTCTATCTGCTTGTTCCCAGACTTCTCACTGTCACTGGCTGCCTTTCCTAAGCTTGCTGGTTTGATTTGTCACCTGGTACATATATTGTTCATGGTCTGTGCTGTTCTCCAGCAGGTTGATCACCACACCTCTTCTTTTAGTGCTCACAGTATGCCTCGGGGGTTGTGAAGCTGTCTTCAGGCTGGTTCCTGGAGTTGCAGACCACAGGGATCCTGTTCTGTAGAAGCACTGCACTGCAACTGGCCCCTCTCATAGCTCTTGGAGGAAGATGGATTACATGGACCTCTAAGTCATGCCTGGAGCAGCTGCTGTGACCATTTTGTAACTAGGCCATAGGTATTAACTGAAATATTCCTACCTCTAGATCTTAACTCCAGGCACGTCTTCAGAGAAAGACAGGGGGGTTGAAATAAAACATTCAGGTGAGAGAATTAGCCTAGAAAGCTGTTCTGTTGGTTAATTATATTTACTGATTTTTCTTGTTGTTGTGGTTGTTTTTCAAACGGCCATTTTTTGACTGTGAATTCATCTGGCTTCTGCTTCTATCCATTAGATCTTATTAAGTCTCTGTCTGCTAAAGGGCTCTCTGCTAGCAGTAATAGCCTTCACAGGCAGCTGCTTCTAGACAGGGAGTAAGTCACCTCTTAACCTTTCCCTGGCTAACTGACTAGACTATGCTTCTTTGGTAAATTGCTTTTCCTGGTCCTCCTATCATTCTCCTTGTTTTCCTCTGAGCTCTTTTCAGTGCTGTGGGCTCCAAACAGAGGCGTGGGATTCCATGGTGGCTGAATAAATACCACATATAGCTGCAAGATGACACCTCTCCACTTCTAGCAGCAGTCCTGTATTTATTAACATTTTTTTAGGTACAGTCACAGGGCAGTGTCAGCAGGTTAATCTGCTTGACCCCGAATCTTTTTGAATCCTTGCTTTCCAACCCACGACTGCATTCGTTTGTCCTGTAGCCTTCACTCCTACGTACATATTTGTAGGCATAATGAGAATGGAATAGAGCAATAATAATAGAAGAATAATTCAACACGTCAACAAGAAGTTGTTTTACCAATGTGATATTCCATTCCACAAATTTTGTCTAATCTGCCAACTTTTCTAGCTGCGTGTTTGTTAGTATCTAGTTTAAAATATATCAAATGGCACTGGACTTTGAACTGACTCCTTTGGCCCACCAGAAATGCCTCTATTTATTGTCTATCTTTGTAATTTTGAGATCCAACAGCAGGCAGACATATGAGTGTGGGTCTGCCAGGTTGATACATGAAGGTATCTTCTGGCCAGCTTGATACTGGGTGGGTAGAGTTTATCCACTGTCTGACTAAAAACTGGACTGAAAACTTTGCTGAAGTAATGTTTGGTATAGATCCAGGATCTGTGCTTCGTAATTCATTCCAGTCTTCAGTCTATGGCTAGTCCCCTGTGACTGATTAACAGTGATTTTCCAGGAGTTAAACTACGAAGTATGTCCTGTATGTTAAGGAAATCTTAAAAAAAGGAAAAGAAAAAACAAACATACAAACAGAAAACAACCCAACCAAAACCAAACAGCCATCCAAACAAGCAAACAAACAAACCAAAAAAAAAAAATCAACACAACAATACAAAAACATAAAAACAAATAAACAACAACAACAAATACTCCTCCTGCCCCCTCTTATTGGAGTCCTTCCTGGAGTGAGAGCTGTGGAGACTCCACATAAGCCCTGAACACAGAAATGCAGGCATGCTAGGCTGTGTGCAGGACAGGGACACAAATCAGTTTGCATTTCATTAGGCCAGCAGTTGCCAGCTGTGTGGTGATTTTCTGTTTTTATACCTACTGCTTGGAGCTCCTTGTCCAGCTCGCAGGACTGTTGCCACCAGGGTTAGTTTTATACCACAGCCCCACGATGTGGGCACGAAGCTCTTGTGTGGGTCCCAGGTGTGTTTCTGCCTCTGCCTGCTGCTCCCTACTCCGTGCACAGAGGGTACATGAGGCACAAGGAAGCCTTTAATTTTTGCTGAAATTAAAGGATCGGTATCTCTGTCAGAGCTAAGCAGATGAAAGCCTGCTTTGAGGCAAGAACAGATGGTATGTCGGAGAGTTTCAGGGTTGGGAGAGAAAGAAAAATGAACAGGTAGCGAAGGGGGGAGAACAGCATTAAGGGTGCTTGAGGCTGTATAGGGGCGCAGGAGGACATGAGGCTGACCAGACAGGCTTAGGGGTTGGTGCAAGAGGTTGCATGGAGTGGGAGGCTGTGCTGGAGGAGCGGGGAACATCCAGAACATTTCACGAATGATTTCTGCACCTCTGAATATGTAACATGTTTATTCATGCAAATAAGGCCCAGAAAACACCTGACAAAAAAGGGTATTCACTGCTCGAGGGAAGAAAGTCCAGGCAGCACGTGCTTCAGCCATAAATCTTCCATCTTTTCAGTGGTGGGGAAATAAAAGAAAAGCTAGACCTGGTTACTAGGAGGTGAGCCTTTGAACAAAGGGGAGATTCAAGGGTTTGTGGTCATCAGTCCTGCAAGCTCCTGTGCCATCAGGTAATTATACAAAGTTCTCAGCTTTATTGTGGTGAAGATAGTAAAATATCAATAGGTGACCACAGTTTAAAGGTGAGTGATCACTGGGAGGCTACCTCTGCTATTTACTGAAAGCTTCATTGACTGTAGGCATTTTGCATGTATCAGTTCTTTTTGTGAGGTCTTATCTTTTACGTAATAGCTTAATAATCTATAAAGTCAGTGCAAAGAGTTAGGTCTTCTTCCTCTGTAGACTTTTAATTTCAAATTACTGGCCATCAACTTGGACCTGCTGGATTTTTGTGTGTTTGACGTTTTCATCTCTTCTTCTCAATGAGATGTGGATTGACAGCTTAAATACAGTTATTTTTGTCTTTTTTTTTTTTTTTTAATTTTCTATCCTGTAATTAGAGTTCTTCCACAATGTCAAGAAATTTTGTGGCCATTAAAATAAAGATCTCCTATTCCTATGACTGTTTGTTTATCACCAATGGATGTGGTACAAAAGAAAAAGAGTTTCCAAACAAAGGCTTGTGTATCATCCCCCATTCAGTGGAAAAAAAAAAGAAAAAAGAAAAAAAAAAAAGACCGAATAAATAATAATTTTTAAAAGGCAAACAAACCAACCAACCAACCGAAAAATGACGACTACTTACTGTGGAGTGTTTCCTAAAAGCTGCAGAAAATACAAATGCCTCATTAAAAAAGATATTCCATATCTCAGAGGCAGCATAAATAAGCGTATGATGTGGCAGTTTCTATAGTGACTACTTGCTTTCATTTGAAAGCTCACTAAGCAGTCAGACAAAACCCGGAGCAACTGGCTGAGGTGTAGTGTGATTATTTTCCACCCCTCCTCCAAATACTGAATACACTGATTTTCTGCTTGTGAATTGGGAATGCCCCTCCCTGTGAAAGAGCCTTTGTTGCATGCTGGAAAGGAGGGGGGAGGCTCCTGAGGGAGCCCAGCAGTGGCGTGGAGAGCAGAAAATTGTTCGTCTTTCCACTGGCTGTGGTCTGGCACCTGGCTGGCTCCAGCGGGACCCGCGGTGGGACTGTTCCCCACGGCAGCTCCTCTGTGCCTCCAGGGCATTGCGGCCATCTCAGCCTCTCTGTCCTTGGAGGTGAATCACCAAGCAGAATAATGCTAAGAAAAAAATCACCAGAAGCAGAGGGCTGTTGTACTTGAGCCTCCTGGAAACCTCTGGGCAGTGCTGCAGGGTCAGGCAGAGCACGGTTACAGACCTTGGGAGAAAGATACATGCTGGTAACTTCAAGGAAAAAGAAAAGAAGAGCTGCCTTTATTTCTGGAAGCCTTTTGTTCTCCTCCAACATCTTTGCCCTACTTTTATTTGATAGGGGGTTAACAGCAACACTTTTTTTGCCTTGCGTGCTTTATGGCAGCGCACTGAGGGAAATCACATGGCTTGCTTGATTCCTACTGTAAGTTTTCAGCTGATTCTTATGAATGCCTTGTAGAGCACTAATTCCCAGAGAATGGAGAATAAGAGATAGGCTCCAGAGAAGTTTAATTTTTTTTCCTTGCAGCTGCTCCTACTATATTAGTAGTTTCCCTCTTGACATTGTCACTCAGTGCTTCAGGAGCTGGCAGACTATCCCCAGCGGCTGACTGCAAAAGAGAATGTAAGCACTTTAGTCATGGGGAAACAAAGAGAAAAGCAACAACAACAAACACCACTCAGTGTCCGTAGAAGTATGACTCACCTGACAGTGCAAGCTGCAGTAACATTGAGTTTAACCTCACCTCTAAAGAAATACTGCTCCAGATATGTCCTGGCTAGTTCTGAGTAAATAATTTAGCAGTGCGTGATTTACTTGATTCATTTCAGCTCTCTTACAGAATAGCATTGAGGCAATCCTAATTTCCTATTATTGAGTTTCTCAGTTGAATTTCCTCTTTCTTTCTTAACTCTGGATTTAAGGAAAATGTTCTGCAGTGAGAATTCAGTGCTTAAGGCTGGAGGCACATTGACTAGAAGCATCAATCACGTGGAGTTGCTTTGTTGTGTTTCGGGTTTCTTACCTTTTCTGGATGGCTATAGCTTGTGATCAAAAGATTGGGAGATGTTTCTGTTCATAGAGGAGTGTTTTGGGTATCAAATCTATAAATTTAAAATTTGCTTCTGCAGGAGTCATGGGAATAGATTGAACTAGCACCAGTAATCATGGGAAATGATTATTTCAAAGGAAAGACTGTATTTCAATGAATAGTCAGAAAAAAGTGTGTATACCTTTACTAGTGGCCATTTAAAAGACAGGATGGTACATTGACCATGAACTGTTCTTGTGGTAGTTAGCTTTACTGCTGCTAAATGATGTTATGGTGTTAAAACAGAGTACAATTATGCTGTGAGTTTGTGTTTGGAAGGACAATTTAATGTTTTTGATGGATTAATATTCTAAAACAGAACAGAGACAAAAGGGTACGGCAGGGTTGGTTTTTGGCAAGACAAACATTACCAAAATTGTTGTTGTTCTTAACATACAATGAACTTAGATAATGTTTTAATTAAAAAAAAAAAAAAAGTATTCTATTAAAGCAGACCTTAACTTTCTCTAAATTGACCAGATGAGACTGAGTTGTGTATGTGATTGTGATCTCAGGTACTCCTCTTCAGTCTGATGCATTGTTTTGCTTCAGCCTCTGTGATAAGTCCAGCTGCTGTAGATGTACTTTCAGAAAGAAGCATGATAAATTAATATGGTGTCCATACATAAATACCGTAGAAAGGGTGACAGGCTGGTCGATATAGTGGTTGCAGAAATGTTCCAGAAATTAGAAGAGCTGATTTTAATCCCTGAGTCTGCCACAGGCTTCCTCTGAAACCTTGCACAAGCCATTGAAAGCCGGTCAACAAGAAGCAGTCTGGGCGTGCTGTGAGCTGCAGCCCACAGGGCCAGGCCCAAAGCTGTGCCAGCATACAGTGCTTTATTCTGGAATGGTTTATCACCTCCTCAGAGGGGTATCTGCTTTATTGGTATGAGCAGCAGTGTTCGTGGCTGGGATTTTCAGTAGTTCATAGGACTGACCTAGTTTTCTTCAGTGAGCTCAGTGGGATCAGAGTCAAGGTAGCGCAAGATGGTTTTGGAAAGCGAGCCCTGCAATGTCATTTCAGAACTAACTGGTCTGGTTGCAGTGGGAACAGAAAATAATATCCCCACCATTTCCATGATTTCTTTATCACCATTGTAATGGCATTCAGATAGTTTATGTAAATAATTTCATACTAAAGTTTGTTGGTTTACTACCTGCCAGGGATTGTTTACAAATTGCAAATGGGCGTGCTAAAGAAATCAGACACATGATTTATCAAAACATTTTTCACCTCAGTTGAGTTTATTTGAACACAGGCGTATTTGTGCGTTTACCAGGCAGGATGGAGAAGAGTTTGGAGAGACCTTGCGTTTTGTTTTTTTTTACAGGATGCACAAACAGGCTTTTGTATGAAACAGCATGTTTGTGTTGGAAATCACCTTTCCGATGCATGTCAGGTCTCTGCAGGAGATGAGCAGTGACAGACCTTGCTGCTGTGACACTACCTGGGAGCGAGCTGTTGCTTCAGCATTTTCTATGGTGGTATAGATTTGGGTTTCCCAGGGGTGCTCTATCACCCACCTGTGCCCAGGCAAGCAATGGACTAAGCTGGCTTTCCTCGTGCTATTTGGGCCTGGCTGTGCTAATGACAAATGGATGCACACATTTCTGATGTATAGGGGAGGAGTGCTTTAAACACTTGCATCTTCCTAGGTCTGGAGTCTGCTTCTTTCTGCCAGAGATAATGCCCCTCTCATTGCATTTCCACGTCTGTGCTTCATTTTGCAAATACAAAAAACACTTCTGCAGAGCTGTGGTTTGAACCACTAACAAGGCTTAGTCACAAGCTCAAATGAGAAGAAAAAAAGACGAGTTTTTCACCTTACTAGGTGCATCTTTGGACGTTGCCCAGTGCAGATATGCCACTTCACTGGGTAATAAGGTTTCAGAGACCTTACAGGTTGGTCAGGTGGAATGCAAAACCAGCAGTGCTTGCTTCAGGCAAAGGCAGGTGAAGGTTTTATACATGGTCTTGACTGATATATGTCTGGTGGGTGGGAGGAAGTTTTGATAAAAGAGCACTTCCCTGAGCCACAGGTGAGCATTGGTCCCCTCTGAGGTAGTTGCATTTACAACATGCAGGTTGTTAAAATTCTCTGTCCACAGAAAGAGAATGTATAGCATTGGAAAAATGTTCTGTCCCAAACCAGCAAGCAGAACTATTTCTCTTGGATTAGGCAGAAAGATGCAGTACCTGAGAATACTTTGGTATCAAAAGAGGGAATTCTCAAATTGTTGATGAAAACTTATTTGGGCAGTCTATCATACTTCCAAATCTACTTTACACAGTGAATTAGCAACAAAGTTTTATAGCTGACTGTAGAGACTTTTAATTCCATAGTAATGAAATAGTATTATTCTGTATCACTGGAGATATTCAAAACCTGAAAGGACACCATCCTAGGCAACCTGCTGTCTCTTACCCTGCTGGAGCAGGGGGTGGGACTGGATAATCTGTGGAGAGGCCAGCAAGCCTCCTTGATATTTTGACTCATTTGTCCGAATTCTAAAGCTGCTGTTGTGGTTGTCTTTGATTATTTGTTGTGGTTTGTTCATTGGTTGGTTTGTTTTTTCTTTTCTTTTTTGACAGAAATAGATTTGATAGGAGGATCTGTCACTTGTTTTTAATGAACAATTATTAAAGAGGCAATTGAAAAAGGGACAAATAGTATTTTAAGCTTCAATGTTGAAAACAGCAGGTTAAAGTAAAACAATCAAAAAATTAAATAATCTTATTTATCCCTTAAGAAACATGTCAGAGTATTCGAAGTCAAGGGAAACTGAGGCAGACCAGGCTGGTGAAGCTGAAAATAAAATGAGGGCGATGCTCCCCTTTAGACCAGGGACATCTCACTGAGCTCCCTGCCCCCAGCCTTCATTCGTACCTCAGAAGCAGGGTCAGAGGTGGAGAGGGGTGCTGCTGGAGGCCACTGGTCCCTGACACAGCACAGCTGCTGCTGGCTGAGCCCACCCTCCAGCTGGAGGCCCACTTGCTCTGCCGCTCGGTGCTCACTTGGTGCTTGCTGAAACCCCGCTCTGCCGGGCCTTAGCCTTACTAATAATGAATAATAAAATATAAAAACGTCTAATGGAGAATAAAATCAGACACTGCTTTTAATTCAGAGCTCTCTGTTGTCAACAGACATGTACCATTCTTCAGGGGCAGGTGCTGATTATAGGGTTTGCAAAGGAATTAATGGAGTAAGATTTCTAAGCAATTACTGTGATTGTTAGGGAGGCACATGCTCGTACAACCACATCTGAGCTCACTGGGACCAAAGGAACAGGACTTAAACATCTAACTTCTCTTGTTGATGGCACTGGTAGAACATGATTTCTCTCATTTTGTTGTGTTAAGAATAAAAGTGGCTTTGACAGTTTTGGTTAAAATCCTACCCAGAAGCAAGACAGTAGAGTTCAGGAACTTGAACTGGTGAATTCACCCTGACCACTCTCTCTGAATGGTCACCGGTTCTTTTATCATGTCTCAGTTGTCCAGGACACTTTGGCTATGGTGGCCACATGACAAATGACTTTGCATGAATCCTCTGCTTGGTGAAAAGCACCAGAAAAGCAGTAGCTGTAGCAAGTGTAGCAGAACTTCATGTCCACTTGTTGGGAATAGCTCCATGACCTGGAATAAATGCTCCACAAGATGACACTTCCATGACAAGCTGTCCCTGGCAAAACAGACAGCAACAAGTCTAACACATCAAAGTGTTTTGTGACTAGATGTCCATGCTAACCATTTTGTAATGAAGTATATACAAGAAGAGGATGAAAAACAAAACAAAACAAAAAACTGTTATTCTTGGTGTCTGAAGGATATTCAGACGGAAAAAAAAATCCTTTGTGGAAATTAAATTAGAAAATACTGAAATGCATCATTAAATTTTAACACTTGACCATAATAAAAAAGGGTCATGCTAAAGGAAATTGGACAAGTGATTGATGTAGGCCTGGCACATCTCAATTCTATTAAGATAGTGAGATGACTTGTAAGCCTGAAATGCTCTGTCAGTGCTCCTTGAATTAACTTGCCAACCCCAGCCATTCTGCTCCTGCAATGACACCAGGTCTAGTAGCCAGAGTGTGGATGTTGCTGCTGTGGGAAGAAGCAATGCTGATGCAGCTGCGAGCTCTCGGCTTGTGACCATTCCTGCACTGCGTGATTTCCTGCTTCCCTCTGAGCAGGGGGGCTTGAGGGGGCAGCGGTGAAAACCCTCTCCAGTTCCAAAAGGAAGATTTATTGAATCCTGAGAGTATTACATTTTATAGTGATCTGCCTTTTCCAGCTAATGCAACTTGAATCTGAACCTGGAAAATTTATAGTGGCTTTTTAGATCAATACAAGCCATCCCAGAAGCACATTGTTTATGCAGTGACCAAAAAAAAAAAAAAAAAAAAAAAGAGAGAGACCAAGGTTAGGTATTTCAGTTGCGTAACAAGAAACAATTATGCTTTGGAGATTAATTTCCTTACAAGGTGATCCAGCTCTTTGAGACTCCAACAAGAGATAACAAAAGATGCCACAGTCTACAAGTAATCTTGTTCAACTGAAAACAAAAATTTTGAGCAAGGATACCATAGAAATAGCACACTTTAATAAAAACGAGATAAAACTAAGCAAAGAGAAAGAAAGTATCCCTTCTCTTTCATGCAGTGCCAGAAGGAAAAAATGAAAAATAAAAAATGCAGTTTTCCAATGGAAAACTGTCACAGGCCCTAAAAGCACAGCTGAGTTCTGTGGATGAATTTTCCACATCAACGTGCAGCTTACACATTTCAGAAATCCTGTCTAATACTGCAATGTCAGTCCTTCTTTGCTAGTGGGCCAGTCTGGGTGATTTGTCTTAGTCCCTACCAGGCTGCCCTTCTCCCTCAAGGCTGCATCTAAGGATCTCAGAGGTAAGAACATAGGTAAAGCAGATTAATTATAATTGTTTATTATGGAGCTTTAGAGGTTTAGTGTTTTTTTGTTTGTTTGTTTTTGTTTTTTAGATTAGGCCTTAGGAAAAAAATTATCACAATAAGGGAATACTCAAGTATAGGAACAGTGACTACAAATGGTAGCCCTCCATGGTATATCATAACAGATAAAGTTGCCTGAGTAGTGGTGTGTGGCCAACAAATGGATAAGCAATTCTCTTTTAATTTTCTTTTTTTTTTTTCTTCTGTCTTTGATAACTACAATGATTGTCATCCAAGTTTTGTACATCTCTTATCCTGCGTGCGGAATCAAGTGACACCCCTACCCTGCTCCTTCCTCTCCCCACCCCGGCTTCACCTTGATGAAACAGTGTTCCTCCGAGTCTCTAATAAATTCTGGCAAGCATGAATTAAGTGCTTTACTGAAGTGTAACCTTAACTCTCATTTGTATGGACCACACATACATGCTCCTGATAACTTTTTCACTCTGGTTGTTGATTTTTTTTTTTTTAGTTACTATTATAAATCTCTAAGCCCTTCAACTCCAAACCTTCAGTTTGGTGAAGATGCTCTTCTTTTTCTGGCCAGTGCCAAGGCCATTAAAATGTGCATGAGTTGTCAATACGTGGCATTTAGCTAACAAGAGAGGACAAGCACCAGCTCAGTAGCCAAGTAAATAAGAGAAGGCCTGTTCCACTGACCTTGTTGTCTGTTTTCATATTTCAGCCCTTGCACCCTGAAATGTGCCCATTTGGGGAAGCTACCAAGTGGTTTCTGCTCTTCTGAGAGACTTCTCAGAGACTGAAGAGTCAAGAACAGAAGATAGGGAGCTGTGGGCCATAATGCCACCAACTGCAGATGGCCTGGCTGCCACACACTTCCAGAACATTACCAGGGGAGTGGGAGACATTAGACAGAAGATTGACTTTACTTGTTGTTGCTCTCCATACATTACTTAAATGGTGCTCTCAATTATAGTTTGCTTAGCTCCAAATCTGGCTGTGAAGGAACTTTTGTTAAGGGAAACTGAACATACCCATCCAATCCTCCTTCTAGCAAGTGTTTCTCCTTGTCAGGGGCACTGTTGCAGATCTCACACCAACACTTTTGTGAACATAAGATGAATGCAGAAAATAAAATAAATAAAATAAAATAAAATAAAATAATTTATTTATTTTAAACAGAGAGTGTCCTTTAGCTTGCTGGGAAACAATGCTGATGTTGTAACCACTTGAGTGGTTAGGTTTGAATGGGTTGTTGAAATAAAAGCAAAATAGCTTCTTGCCTCTGTTTTGTAACTTGCAATGCCCAAGCACTGCCGTCAGGTCCCCACTGCCAAATGCTGCTGAATGCTGGAATTCACCCAGTTCCCTTTCAGCTTCTGAAACATTTCATGCAAGTACCTAGGATCCATTAAAGAGTACTGTGAGTTACATGAACATTAACAGTATGACGAAAAGGAGAGAAATGCTTTTGGGAGAATAAAAAGTCAGAAAAGTGTTAGGGAAGTATCAAAATGTCCATTTCCAGCAGGCCTTTGTTTCTGTTTTGGTGAGGGTTTGCAAAGTGCTTTGCCTTCCAAAGGAAATGTAGGGTCCTCCAGAATAAACTTCTAATCTCAGCCAGTTTATGGTTTTCCATCACTGCTTTCTGAATACAGCTGCAGTGGATTGCAAAGCCCCTGTGATTCAGCCCTTTTGCCTGACAGTCTGCAGACAAATGCATTCATTTTCAATAAAGGTCATAAGTTAAAGGGAAGCAGGAGAGCTATAAAATGAAAACGTATGCTATCTGAAACACTGACAGAAACAATATAAAGCAGATATTGGTAATGCAATGTAAACATTGGATGCAAGCCCAGCAACAAAGCTGGAAAAACCGCATTTCAACTAGCACAACTCAGAAAGATGAACTGAAACTATGGGAGAGTTTTAAGCCTGTCAGCCTCTGTTTTGCCCTTATGGCTTGAAATTGTAGCAGCAGGGGTCCTCGCTTAGAAAGGCTGTCTTTCATCTCCATGCTGCCAGGGACTGTGAAAGGCATCACATGCATGTTTTTCCATGGGCACTTTGAACAATGAGGCAAATCAGAACGGAAGGTGTAGCAAGGACTTCTCTGAAAGTAAGGAGTGAAATGATGTGGGATAATAGGTGGTGAGCAGGAAACCTGCTTGCAGACCATGCCATGCAGAGCCAGACCTGCTTTAATTTGTTGCTGCCTTGTGGCAGAGGTATATTTCCCTGGGTTAATGCCCCCCTTTTTCATTGAGGATGTTCACTTGCCATGTTTAGAGTTTATTTAAAGTTTGATCTAGAGATTATTTAATGTGTATTAAGTAGAGGATTAAGTACTACATTGTGAGCCTTTGGTCTCAGCTACAAAAAGTTCAGTGTGGAATTATTGGTTGTTCTTTTTATGTTTAAAAATACTGGCGAATTTCTATTTGTCTCTCTCCAAATGATGCTGTGTTTCAGCTGGGATTAATAAAACTTTGTTCTTTCATCCAGAAGAAGTCTGAAATGTCTGAAGTCTCTCCTGGTGCTAAAATGATGGCCGAGCTTCAGTAGAATCACTTTCTGCTCATGTTTGGATCAATTCAGAGCCTCCCACTCTTCTCATTTTTGCACATTTCTGCCTCTGAATTTTAGCTGGTAAGAGGTAAAGGTCAAAATGCCAGTGAGATTCAAACTGCTATTTGAGGTCACATGTACATATGCTGAACTTTCATTTATTTCTGCTTTCAGAATTAGCATTTGTGTATGTGTGCAAAGGCCGACTAATAAGCATCTCACAATGAATGTATAAATTTGAATGAATGAACACCCATTTGCATCCAAAAAGACATGTCTTACATCAGCTCCAGTTACAGCCTTAGAGGCGGGAGTTCAAAATTGTTGCTGAAGATAGAACTTTAAAACAGGGAGAATGGCTAGAGGCTGGAGACAATTCGATATGATGCCTATAATGAACGCCAGAGCTGCCAGGAAACAGTGTCCACAGTACCAAAGTTGACTTGCATAAGGGTATTCAATAGCAACATTGCTATGTGTTGTTCACTGAGTAATGAATTTCAAGTTTTTAATGCCTCATCCATCGTGAGATATACTATTACATGGCCAAAGGGGACTGATATGAGCAGTGATTAAATCTTGTGACCCTTGAAGCAAATTCTGTATTAGAGATGCAACATGCCAAACCTGTCACCAAATGTTATGCTAATCTCCCATTCACTTTTCTGGCATTTCCCCTTTCAGGGTGATGGCAGATGGCCAAGGGCTCTGAGGAAGGTGGCAGTGTCTCAAAAAAATATTAGAAATGGAGAACCATAAAATTTTGTTATCAGGCAGAAATAGGTATGTTGGGGTTCAGACCATGCTGCTATCATTTTTCAGGTCTCTGTGAGAGAGACTGGAGGAAGGACTTCACCTTAAGTTTTAAGATTCCCCAACAATACAAAGCAAGCAAACCTAAGGGTCTCCAAGGATTCTGGCAGATGAGAGTAAAGACATCGATGGAGAGAGCTGAGAACACTGCTTTGAAATAAGAGGGGAAGGATCTGAGAAACTGTTACACGTTAGTGGACCTGGAAACCCAGGAAATAGGGTTCATCGTGTCACTGAATGTAATGTGCAAAAGCTGCTGGGGCAGTATCTTCTGTCCTGCAGTACAAATGCCCTTACCATGGGAAAGGCTGCAGTGACAGGCTTAAGGTCTTCCTCCTTCAGTAAGTAGTTCTCCCAGCTTTTCCAGAGAAGCTATTTATCTGTTGATTTTGCTGTCTGTGAGTAGAACATCCATTGCCCTGATTTTGTAGTGTTCAGGTGCTTCTCTTGCATGGACTTAGATAGAGGTTAACATTTCATTGCAAATCCACTGTGACTTGCAGTTTCCTGTTTTCTTCTGTTGCTCCTGGGGGTGGTGTTGCAGACTATTTACATGCCCTCTTACTAGCAAATGTATCCTCCTGTGTCGAGCAAGAAAACATCAGCTTTTTTAAACAAATTTTCCTCCACAAATGTTGGCAATTACGAAGTAATCAAAAAGCATGAACTGCAAAAACTAAGTTTAAAAGCTCATTTAGCAGAACAGAAATATGAAAATAAAGGTGTAAATCATTTAAAAAAAATAAAAATGGGGAGAGAGGTTTAGTCAATTTTTCAAGTCCCTGATTTGTAACAAATGTTTTTGTGTTTACACTGTGTTTACATTCTCCTTACAGTAAACATGTAAAGTAGAAGATAATGTCTAAGGACATTAAAAAAATGACTCTTGGAAGTTTCTAGTTGAGAAAAGAAAAGAAAAGGGGGAAGAGAGGAAAAGAGCACTGAGAGGAAAGATGTATTAAAAAAAAAAAAAAAAAGTAAAAATCAAACATAGTAAGACAAAAGAAAGCAACAGAGGTAGGGAAGGTACCACTTAAGCCCAAGGCTTTGCTGCAGGCAGAGGGCTTCAAGGAGGCTGCTGGACCAGGGGAAGGTCCCTGCAGTCTGCCGTGGAGTTTGTCTGTGTATCTATATGCAAGCAATGAACTCTGCTCCCTTCCTGCTGCTAAGCGATGAGCAGGGGCCCAGCTCCCACAGCTTGCCTGAAATCCTCACAGACCTGTGAGGGGGTATGGTCCCTTGTAATCTTTCAGACCTTGGTATTTTTTATCACCCTGCCGAACTTCCAGGCAAAACAGCCAGCTTTTCCCCTGCAGAATGGTTAATGCTTTCCTTATCCTAGAGAATGTAAATTAGAGATGGGACCAATTCTGAAGGATAATGATCAACACATCGGGCCTGAATTACTCAGCTCTATGTTTTGCCTTCAAATCTGATAGGAGAGCATCATGTTTGCTTAGAGAAAATATAAAACTGACGGAGTGAGAATGGAGATCTGGGACACCATGGGGTCTTGAAGTCAATTTGCTTTCAGTGCTGGCCAATCTGTGCCTTTGGAAGCAAATCTGGGATGCTGGTATATGCAGGGCTGGGAGACCCTCACGTGCCCATGGCCCTTCCTGCTCATTCCTGCTTCAGCACTGTGAAGGCACTTTGCTGCACTTGGAAGGGAATAGACTTTACAACAGCTCAGTGGGAAGAAATTGAGACATGTCGGTGGGACGGGAGGCTCTTTGGGGTTGGAAAAGCGGCTTTCCCTACAGCCCAGCAGCACAAGGCTCCTCCCCACCAGAGAGCACACATCAGTCCAGGTCAGAAGACTGCCAATAAGAGATGCAGACATAAAAGTGAAAATGACATCATTGGTTATATTCTTAGCCATTGCCTTATTTTAAATGGTTACTTATAAATGTAATTTTAAGAAGGGTTGGTCAATGTGTTTGTTTCCTTCTCATACAAAGCTGAATAAGCAACTCATACAAGAAATATATCAAGACTTGTTAATTTTCCACTGATTCTGAAAAAAGAGAATTTTCCCTATAGACAAGATACTTATTATAGTAATAAATAACTAATGTGCTGAAAGCAGAGTTTGAATTTCTACTCCTGGCTTTCTGTCAAGAATGGCTGGGTATACACTTTTAGTGTAACTTCAAAAGACTGTTCTCCACATGCATGTACAACTTAGAGTTCTTTAGGATGAGATGTGTGTGTGCATGTATGTTTGTATATGAATGTAGAGATAGCATATGCATGTGGATAAACAGATTAATCTCTCTACATTGTGTATACATTATACATATTTAAAGAACAACAGTGCTGCAGGGGTGTGGTGTATATTTTTAGCATGGCTGAAATGCAGCCATCATTATGGGGTGGAAGGAGGAGGACAATTAGCAAACCATTGTGCAGGAAACAACAATTTCAGCCAAATGCATCAGGCAAATTCTTGCTCCTTTGTGAAACCCAGTGCTATCTTGAACATGCAGGTAGTGAGGAGGCAGATGGTGGGTTAAACTGTGTGAACATCTAATCTACGCAAACACACACTCTTGTTATCCTTGCTTTATCCTCCTTCTCATGCATCTGTTTCAGGCAATTGTTTATTTCTCTTTTTGGTGGAAAAATATTGTCCTTGAACACTGTGAAGTGCTCTTATAGTAAGAGCCAGAGAAGGATGTTTTCATTTGTCTGGAACAGTTACTATTATTTTCTTTCAGATATCTGCAGCACTCAGCACCAAATTACTCACGTTGGATTTGGGTTAGTGGGTGATGATGTGATACAGATTAATAATGATATGGTACTGCCATGTGTACGTGAAGCAAAACTAAATAATTCATTAAAAAAAAAAATCCATGAAAAGCTTATACGTCTAGCAAGGCGGAGTGAGAGCCTGTGGCCTCTGTATGAGTGTGTCTTTTTTGCTCTGTACAGCACTATGTGGTTTTTTGTTACATTAGAAATTTACATCTTTATCCTCGCAGACTTTCTTGAAGCCTGGGGAGCATCCTCTGTTCCACACATGTTAGGCTGGGAACTGGGCCTGGTTGCAGCCTCATATAGTCAAAAACAAAACCCAGGAAAGCACAGTGAGGAGGCGTTTTTCCAAACTTCCTCTGTGCCCCCAGTATACATCCAGGGACCCCGCAATACACCAAGGCACCACCAAGGCTCTGCCAGACACTAATTTCTTTCACTGATGGATTTTGAGCAGGGATGTGGGGGGGAAGAAAGGCTGTCATCCAGCCTGGCTGCAACTGCATGGTCAATGCCAGGGGGGTGGGCAGGGGGCTGCATGGATGCTGGGGTCTCACATGTACTAGGGACAGCGTGTATGTCTTTGTGGTGGTGGCACAGGACACACTCCTCATCATGCTGTAAAATGAAGTATGTGTGGCTCCAGGGATATAACTGCTCCGAGGGTGGGGGAACATAGGATATCCTTGCAAGGCTGCAGAGTAAAACATGTTTAGTGCAGAAGATCAGTATATGCTGGGAAAAAAAGTCTGTTAGGAATTTTTTCTTATGTCATTTTTCTTATCTTTAGAGCCATACTGTGACTATTTTAAGTTAGTACACTACATATAAGATCCAGTCAAAGTGAGCTCACTTCTCTGTTGTTTCTTTGGTTGGTTGGTTGGTTGTTTTTGTAAATGAAATGGTGTCTGTGCTATAGAAAAATCTTTGAAGTTAACCAAACTCTATATAAAAGGCTGGCACATATTTCACTTTAATATGCCACCCCATTCTCCAGTTGCAGCAGCTTCTCATACAGCAGGCAGGATGCTGTTCTCATTTCTGTCGGTAGGAATCCAGAATAACTCTGCCTTTGATGTCAACGCATGGCAACGAGAACCTGACAGCACAGCTCTCTCATTCATTCACCAGCTGCCACCTATGACTTGTTGGTTGCATGCCCCCACCACCCTGTTTATTTTTTTATTTTACATGCACCATGTAGCATGACAGAATGAGTTGCTCTACCTGTATGAGGCTTCTTGAACTGCCCAGAGCAGTCCTGCCCCCTGTGGGTTGGGAAATCATCATTGGAGCAAAAGCTGTAGGGCAGCCTTCAGACTGCTGGGCTGATGGGAGGCACTGAGCAGAAAAGGCTCCTTACCAAAGTAGAAGAGATTTTAACACAGCAGACAGCTATATGTATGTTATCTTGCCTGATGGTTCAGAAAAAAAAAAAAAAAAAAAAAAACAAAAAACCTTCTTGTCTGAAAACTTTACATTCTGAAGAACAGGGATGAGTCATCTCTTCAAAAATTTCTAAGTCACTTCAGAGCCCTCTGGACCCCTTTTTTAAAATTCTGGCAGCTGGATTTTCTCTGCCTCATACGCTAAACCTTGCTGAACCAGCTCAATATAGTCTCAGAATAGCACTGCAAAGTGGAAACTCTGTGCTGTTTCTTATTTCTTGAATAAGAATTTGACAAGAGATGTAAATATTAGGAACAGATCCAGTCATCATGATTCCTCCACGAATTTTCTGTCCCAACTGCCATTAACTTTGCCTGTGTGTGCAATTAAATAATGCCTGCTCAAGCAATGGAGTTAATAAATCAGTATAGATGAGTGCAATGCCATTTAAAAGCAGTGCCCAGTCTCACACTGATGTGACTGGCTCTGGACAATAAGACAGTGGAAATGTTTTTTTTTTTTTCTGACAGAAGAAAGGCAGTTCTGTAATTCTGCTCCTGGTGTTTTCTTATGGTGCATGCAAATGCTCACCAGTCTCCTGCATCCACTGAAAAGCATTTTTTTTTAGTAGATAAATGAATGAATAGAAGATCTGGGCAATATTTTGGAACTACATCACTATATTTATTTTCTATTACTTTAGTCCAGAAGCGTGGCACAGAAGCTGTATCTGCTGTGAATCACTGTGTCACTACTGTGATACAAAGCATGTTTCTGTGCTTTGAAAGAAATCTCTGTGCCTTTGTAGTTTCTTTTTCCAGCACATGTATGCAAGAAACTGTTAAATGACATGCAAAAAATGCATGTAAAATGACTACAGAAAGACCATGATTCTGTCTTAAAAGGAAAGAAAAAAAAATGGACCTATAAAGGCAGGAGTTCCTTTACGGGACCCTAGATCATAAGCTTATGACTGCAGGGTATAAAAGTCAAAATTGCAGGGAGTGATGTGCCACAATCAGAAGAAATCCCATCATCAGCCTCCTGGGATATCATTAAACTGATTGAGGACAAGATCAAAATGGTCTGGATAGTCATTTCCAGGGTCATATTGATAACACCCATCCAGTGGCCCCAGCATCACCGAGGCTGCAAATTAAAGGGGAGTTGTCAAAAAAAAAATAAAAATCTTATGGAACCTTAGACCAATGTTTTGTGTTAAAGGCCTGTCTTCACACAAAGCAAACTTCTTGTCAACTTCTTTAAAAAAAATGTTGAATGTTGTTATGCACACTTATCAAACATGCAGACAATCTTAAGCTATATCTTAGTTCAGCTATCACTGGCATATCTCATTAATATTTTGTTTCTATGAGAGGAAGGGAGGGAAGAATGAATAAGACAGGCTTAAGTGAGGGCAAAATGATACCAGTAGCATGTGCCTGTTGTTTGGTAAATGCAGTGTTGGCAGAAGAAGGAATAGAATATTTCTTCTGTATTTATATTGCTACAGTACTTTCCAGTTTCTGGTGCCAGCGGTGAGAGGTAGACTACTGAATCACTTGTTTGGATATAACTTGTTCTGGTTATCAGAAACTATGCTCAGGCAAGTGTTTAGAGACATATCTACTGGGTATTACACTAGAAAATAGAAGTGAACAAGCATGCATTTAAAAAAAATACAGAAACCATTCTAATCATTTGTCCCATATGAAACATTTAAGTTAATGTCCCTTTACAATGCCTCGGCCAAACCACTGTCATCTGAATCAAAATAATTCCATTGATTGCCATGGCATTGCTCTTGTTTTCACTAATGGACCTGGGGATAAGCCCGGTCCTCATCTATACTTGTACTTACCCAAGCCTACAAGAACCATGTTTCAGAAACTCAAAGCTATTATTTGAGTAAAGTTGATTCTTAGCCAAGTGTTGATTCATCAAATTGGTTGCTGTGCTTTGATTAGAAGAATATAAGACCCAGTTACTGAAACAGTCAAGGATCACAGTTAAAGGTATTATTAAAGGTATTATTCCTTCCTTCTTGGGAATGAAAGGGCCCGTGACAATAGGAAAAAAAAAAACTATTTGGCTCTTAATTTATGACTGTTGTCATTCTCCTGATCAGTTTGGCAGCATTTGACCCTGTGGTATCCGTGAAATTCAAGAAGCTATGGGATCTTTACCGAAGACAGATATTTGTCCCCAAACAGATAGGATATTCCTAAGTGATGGGATTTGGAATTTATGTAATTATTTTGGTAGTGCATAGATTTGAGACTGTTTAGCCTGTTGGAGTAATCCATGACTTTGGCTAGAATACTATATATTGTTGCTTAGCAGCACAAGAAGCTACGCAACTTCCAAGCTGTGTACTACCTCCATAGGTATAAAATGAGGTTCACATACCATCTTTGAGGTATTGCTTGTAAAACAGCTCAAGAGAGATGATATTGCACTGCGAGCTGCAGATGCTGTATGCCTCGTCAAGGAGATGTTATAATAACCCTTTATTCCTGTGCTAGCTGCAGTAATCTAAATAAAGCCATTCAGGCTACAAGCATGTGTGAGCTGTGAAGATGCATAATACTGGGTTTCATGGAGTAACATAACAGTGTTGGATGGGAATTTCTAATGCAACTGGGGACTTGTGAAATTTACAGAAAAAAAAATGTTTTCAGTGAAGGAGTACGATAAACCATGAGAATTGTTCTTGCTGTAGAGCAAACGAGGAACAAACTTTCCTATCAGGCTCTGTGAAAGCTCTTTGTCAGAAAGCGCATAGATTGAACGACCAGACAAGCCTCTTTTTACAGTGACCCTGATGTCAGGATTGCTTTCATTTCTCCCATGTGTTGAAATAAATGGAAAAATTCCTGTCTGCTAGTGAGTACGAGGGAGCTACAAGCTTCTTGAATAAGCCTTCTAATAAATGTCCTTTGATCAAATTCTGCTTTAGACAATTACAATGAACT
This sequence comes from Anser cygnoides, assembly GCF_040182565.1. Classification (NCBI taxonomy): domain Eukaryota; kingdom Metazoa; phylum Chordata; class Aves; order Anseriformes; family Anatidae; genus Anser; species Anser cygnoides. The sequence goes on along the minus strand of NC_089912.1, from coordinate 81,418,745 downwards.
AAAAAATTAGAAGTTATATAAATATGTATATATATATATATGTGACAATTTTTAGTGTATCCTCAAAATTTCAGCTAATTTGTTGCCTTAAGATTTTTGCATTGCTCTGAATGTTCTCACACTTGGGTTGTTGTGGTTTAACCCAGCAGGCAGCTCAGCATCACACAGTTGTTAGCTCACTCCCCCTAAGTGGGATGGAGGAGTGAATTAAAAAAGGTAAAAGTGTGAGAACTCGTGGGTTGAGATAAAGACAATTTAATACAGAAGAGGGAAAAAAAAATACACAAAGCAAGTGTTGAACAACACAATTACTCACCGCTGCTGACCAATGCTAGCCAGACCCCCAGCAATGGCAGCCCCCTGGCCAAGTCCCCTCACTCTTATGGGACACCCCTGTGGTCAGTTAGGGCCTGCTGTCCTGGCCATGTCCCCTCCCAGCTCCTTGTGCACCCCCAGCCTCCTCTCTGGTAGGGCAGCATGAGAAGCTGAAAAGTCCTTGGCTTTGTGTAAGCACTTCTCCACAACAACTAAAACATCAGTGTGTTATCAGCATTATTCTCATCCTAAATCCAAAGCACAACACCATACCAGCTACTAGGAGGAAAAATAACTCTATCCCAGCTGAAGCCAGGACACTGGTGACCTTGCTCTCGCAGTTACCCTTGCCTCTGTTTTCTCAGCTTGACACTCTGCTGCGTTCAGGAGTAACCTGGGGGCTACTTGTCCACCCTCAGGTTCTCCAGTACTTTGGTGGAGGTGACAAAATTTACCACCGTTGTAACACTTCACAGAGATTTTTAACAACAGTGGATTAAACTACTAACACTTAAAATGATGACATTTGAAAAAGATAGGAGAAAGGACTGCTGAAATCGGCTCTTGCAGGAGAGGATATACAACTCACAGCAAAGCATTTTTCATTCAAAGTACAGGATATTGGGAATTTAATTATCACCTAGGTTTCACTCAAATGCATTTACTTTAACAACTCATTTCACAGGGACAGATAAATAATCTTTGTATGGAGGTGGATTTTAGATTGATTCCTGCAAGATAAATATAGTGTGGATAAAGAGGCAAGGAGAGAATGGTAGTCTTCAGTTTATCAACTATTTATATTTTTCAAGACTAAGAAAACAGTGTTTCACTTTATTGTACCCCAGAGAAAGACTGAAGCTTGACTTCCTTTTTCACCTTTCAGGCCGTAAATGGAGGCTGACAGTAATTAGTAGACAGTGGGTGGCTTCTGAGCATGCCTAGTGTGGAGGCTTGCTTTTTCCAAAACACAGTTTCTATCTTGAGGAGGGAAAGATGGAATAGAGTTGTGCTGCATCACTCTCTTGCAATCTGTTTTGGCACAACTCCTTGTGCTGTGCGAGGGAGTTCAGCCATCCTGCAGCATTGCCTTCAGATAGGAGTGAGGACTAATGAAGACTGAGGGCTGAAGGCAGTAGAAAGAGCTGAAAAGATTGTAGTATTTTAGGAGGTGATATACTGTAATACTGTAATATATAACCCCTTGCTTTGCATGAGACTGATGATGCTGGAATGAAATGCTAACCTATTTTCATAGCAAGATATATGTGAGAAGCCTTGAGGTCTTCCATTTACTGGAAAAAATAAAATGTGAGAAAAGAAAAAAAATAAAAACAGAGAAAACCTTAAGTGCTATTGTTTGAGAGAAGCAACCTTCCCTGCCTGTATTTAAGAGATCGATCTCTGTAGCTCAGCTGATTGTAGGGTTTGCTTTATCATCACTGCTGAACCTCCAGTTGGACTGGATCCTAGAGCTAAAAGCCTGAAGCTTCCAGAGAAGGAGCACACTTGGCAGCAGTTGCTGATGGTGTAGCACCTTTCAGGGTAGCTTGCTTCTGAGCAGTCAAACTGGAAATTTCTTCAGAGACTAGTGGTACAGTTTGCACTTGTCTTTAGCAGCCACCTGCAGAGCTCAGGTTTTAAACCAGCTTTTGAGCACCAAGGAGAGTAGCACAGTGAAAAAAAAAATAGTAAATCTTCACTTGGCTTTTTTTTTTTTCACTCCTTTTTCTGTTTATGTTTTATAGAAAACTCCATGGATGGCATTCACATTGGGCTTGCAGCAGAAAAATATGTCTTACAGCCAACATTTGCTGTGCCTGTGCTCTCCAGCATTACAGGGCATGCTGAACATTTTGATAGCAAGCTGCAGAAGCTGTGTTGAGCTGGCAGCAGCATAGTCACAGACCAGTTTTCTTCTAAGCTGCCAGGGAAGAAAACAAGAGGCAGTGTAACTGTTCGGGGCAGGGCTGAGGAACACAGTGATAGCTCCATTTATCTGGTGTAGCTCAGCTCTTGGAAACACGGAGCAGAAGCCTCTGGTGACTGTGTTACTATAGAGACAATGCCCGGTGCCACTTGCCGTTTTACTGCAGTCAGCACCTTGCATGAATAAACTCTGCCAGAAGACTTCTGTTAAGTGTTTTCTCCAAGATGGAGGTCTTGAATGACATACAAATATGCAGTCAGACACTCTCCTTATTAATCTTTACATAGAAATCATGCAGGTTCCTGATTTCTCAAAGCAGCTTGTCAGCTCTGCTTGAATTTTTTCCTTCACAAGATTGATTTAAATGACAGGTTAACACTATGCTCCCCCACCCTATGTTTGGGCACACAAGTCCCTGCCTGTAGCACTTAGCTGGTTTTTCTACAGCCTAATTATTGATCACTCTTATGATGATTTCTTAGTTGTTGTTGTTGGTGGGTTTTGTTTTGGTTTTTGTTTTTGTTTTTGTTTTGCTTCTCTTACATAGTTATTTTACTAAATGCTACATTAAGAACAAACAAACTAACAGACCGACTGGTCACAGGTAAGAAATCAAATGTCATTCTCTGTCCCCATCCGGTCCCTCCAACAAAGCCATGTGCAAGAACAAGTAGTTATTAGATGGCCACCTAAACTGGTCTGCTGCTGAGCTGGGCAACCAAAATCACCATCACATGTTACAAATTCCTTTCTGTTTTACACTAAATTGCAGAGACTCATGGAATTCAATCTGTGCTTCCAGCTGGGTTTCAAAGAGTGTGGGATTTGCATGATCACACTGTCTGTCTGTCTGTCAGCTTCCCTCCTTCTCCTCTATGTGACTTCTGAATTTGTAGACAGGTTTCAAATAAGTCTGAAAAAAGCGTACAATGTCACAAATACAATTAAGTTCTTGCATATATTGTAAGCACTAGAGACAGGGAAAAGAGAGAGAAATTAGCACCACTGTTTCAGAGAATGCAGTAAAATGTGATAAGTACATGATTTGGCAGTAATCCATGGCTAGCCAGCAGTCATGTCCTGTTGAGCTGTGTGTGATGCTTGGCCAACTTAGTATGCGTATGCATGTGGTGCTACCACAGAAAACATAGGAAGGAAAGCTGGGCTTACTGCAGCAGAATCTAAACAAAGGGATATAGCAATTCCTTTAATAAAGTTATTGAAATCACCCTTCTTAGATATTTAATATTTTTTAAAAGAAAATGTTTGTTCCTGGAATTCTGTGAATATAAGACACTGCTTTTATACAACAGCAGTTTCTATCTTGCAGGCTTTTGATGAAAGCTTTGAAGCAAGACCCATGAGTTTCAAAAAGAAAATAATTAAAAAGATTTTCAAAGAAAAAAAATTTAATCTCAAAAAAAAACCCACATGATCTGGATTAAGAAGACAGTTTATTCTTAATGCAATACACTTGCTTTAACTTCATAAGAAAGGAACTTTATCAAATGTTCTGCAGTATGGTAATACATCTGCAATCAAGTTGCTTGCCCAGTGACTTCCATGAGCTGAATTCTGCAACCCTGTGAGCTGCTCTACAAGTAGAATAATTGATATCCCAGGGGCTGATTATATGGAAGAGAAAATTTAAAGCAATAAGTGAGCTTGGTTTTCAGACAATGTGTTTCTCTCCCAGAAAAAAATCAGTTTAATGGGTTGGTGGGAAAGCAAGTCAATAGCCTTACACATAAAAGATTGGTATAATGCTTGTGGTTACCAAATAGTACATATAGATGTAATAATAAACTAAGAGAAGAGCAATTTAGGCTCTAAAGCTAGAAAAAAATATATTTTACTGTATTTAATCTTCATTTAACTTCAAGGTTGGGATCAATATTTTTCTTGCACATGGGCTGTATTTAAGTTACAAATTTTAAAAGCTTTCCCAGGTTTCATAGTGTGTTATATCAAGACTGAAGACACCAAAAAGGGTATATATTGTGTATAGTTTATATATAAGCTTACAACTAGAGAACCACCACTGATAAAAACAAAGTACATATATGTTTAGAAGCAGTGAAAAAAAAAAGGGATTTTCCTTTTAACTTTCATATTTAAGATTTTTTTTTCCAGTGGTATCTCCTCTGTTTTTTGCTACTTAATTTTTTTCTTTACTAGAAGAAGAAAATTTATAAGGCAATTCAGATTTAGACAACCACATCAAACTGAGCAATAAAATCATAAGAAAAGCATTGCTGCCAGCAAGAACCAAGTATACTACTCATTATCTCTGCTGACAGTACAGTTGAACTGTGAAGTTTTTACTAACATCTTGAAGGCTGCTGAGTCAGATTCCCAAAACACTGCAGGTGCATAAAACCCATAGACAGAAACCTGTTGCTTCATTGCTCACTGAGGCTTCCTTCATGGCCATGGTCCCACAAAGGTTTGCCAGTGACATAACATGTGTAGGGTTTTTCACTTGAGCCTCACTGACCACACAGAAAGTTAAGCATACAGAGAATATGTAAGAAAACCAGGGCTTCAGTCAGCAACTATCTACTTTGGTATGTTATTACCTTATGGGTTAAACATCAGGGAGGATGTATACCAAATGGAGGACAATTGCAAAAATGCTCTGGTGCACATTTAAACCAGAAAGTATTGGGAGTTAAAATGGTTGTAAAGTTGTTCTGCATCCCAGTTGCACTGTAGTATGTAATGACTGGAGATTGGATTTATATTTCTTTACATTTTGTTTGGAAATTATGTTGATTTACTATACATTTCTCTGTGGATGACATACTTATAATTGATCAATTACTTACTGCTGTGTTAATTTAAACCTGAAAAACAGATTTACAAGTCTCCAAGGACACAAAAGATTGAAGAATATAATGCAAAGACACAACTGTGTTGGCACTGGGATATGCTATATATTTTATTTTCTTTTATAGGTGTCTACAATAAGATTTCTTTGCCTATAGAAATCCAGCAATGAAACTCCAATTAGATTGTGCTTTAAATACGGATAAGAGCCTCTCAATTTAGGAGCTCGCCCTTTAAAATTTTTGCTCTCATGCCTCCAAAGTATGGACCATATGATTTGCATCAGTTTATAGCAACATTTTCAGAAAACATTGTCCTTTTTACCAATATTGATGTGAGTGCAGTAAAAGTACTTGGCCAGTCAGATCAGCCAGGCCAGCCCCATCTGGCACTGGGGTTCCTAAACTTTATAATGAGCATGTGAAATAGGTTGTTTGTGGCTGTGCCTGAGTACAGTCCCATTAGCCTGAGAGTGGGAATGGTTTAGTCTTGGTACATGTATTCTGAAATTTATTAATGTTTTGTGACTTTGGAACATTTTGTGACCTTGGAATATTTAACTATATTAGCACAAGCCAGCAGAACTCTCAGGGAAGAAAGAATGAAGGAAAATGTTGCCATGGGACTAAAAGACCTTCCTGCAAATTCTTGGGAACTTAGGAGTTTGGTGAATAGCTGATCCAAAGGTTTTGGTCTGACCTCCTGCGAAGTTTAGCAAATAGGTGGTGAGCAACATGTTAAGGAGCAGAAAGCGGCCAAGGCAAAGCCTTGCTAGGCAAAAAGTGACTAATTTGCAAGTATTGTTTTGTTGTACGCTGTTTCAGGAATTAGACAGCTTGTCTAGAGGCTTTGCCCTTCTCTTATAGCCTGCTTGTTCCTATCATCAAGTTGATCAATACATTGTTTTAAAGAACCTACCATATTCACCATAAGTCACAGGCTCACAAAGGGACTAACGTCAATACTGGACCCAGTCAGGCCTCTTGGGTAAGGGTGATCAGTGCTCTCATTTAGCACTTAGCATAAAAATGGGAAAACAGCATGAAGGGATAAAACTGTGGACAGGAGAAGCAGAGTTGCGGTTGTTTGCCTCTCCATGAACACTGTTAATTTACAAAATATATCCACGTCAATTTTAGTTGGAAATAATTTTAAAGAAAATAAACCTCAATTGTAACTGATTGTTTTTAACTGGCCCATAGAATTTTTTGTTAATTCATTTGCTCAATTTGCATTCTGAGGCACAAAGAAAGCAGTACGAAATGATGCTCCAGAGGCAACACTCAGGGCAAAACTGCTTGTAGGCCCTTGACATATTTAAGAACAGAATACCTTATTCGACAGTACTTGTAAGCATCTGAATAATGGAAGGTATTAATTATTCTGTACAGTGACTCACTGGTTTGTTGTGCAGGTCTGGAGAGAACTGAATGCTTAGCAAAGTCCCACCAAGCTTTTTTCACTGAGAAAGCAAGAATACATGGCACAATCTCCTCCTCTTCTGGGACTTTGCCTTCCATGCTTGAAGACAAGCATTTTAGAAATCCAGCATAATTTGTATATTGCTCAGAACAGGTTCACAGTACCCCACTGCAGCCATTTATATCAGGGACCTCAGCTGGAAAGCTTCTCTTTTTCATTTTCCATTAAAGTCAACACAGCAGAAAGCAGGGGAACACTTGCAGAGTTCAGTTCAATTCTCTGACTGCCCCAACTAAAAATAAGATTTAAGTAAGCTTTCTTGCTCCTCCAGTTGTCTTCTGCACCATGAAAATGAGAGTGGTGGTGCAGATCCCACTTGGAAAACAGGAAGAACTAAATTACAGAGCTGATGTTTATGACAGTAAGAATTTGTACTGAAGGGACATTTATTCATTAATGAATATTTCAGTCATTGCTTGCACATTTGAGGTACATTCATGTATTTCATTAAATTTAAATTTTAATACCAGTGAATTTGATTTGATAGAAAACAAACCTTTTGTAAAATGATCTGCATTACAAAATGGTTGTGACATCTGTGCTGCTAGAGAACCAGGTGATATTCACTGAGAACAAATGCAAATCAATACTGTAGGATGAGGTTACGGGTCAGCATCTACCAATATGACATGGAGGCAGAGGCAAAGTAAATGAGCTTTCTTTCATCTAAAGTATACATCAATTTTGTTTTGTTTTTGTTTCCTCTGGGCATCCTGGCAGTCAATGAATATTTCAAGAAGTAAAATCAAGAGGTTCATCTCCAGTTATATCTTTAGCTACCATTTTATTTGGACAGTTTAGATGAAACACCACAATGAGTGTGTTGAACTAGCAGCAAAGTGTCCATTCACTTTTGCAGGACTTCTCATTCCACTTTTACAAGCCAACACCAGTAGACACGCAGTGTCTTCTAATAACCAATGCCCTTTTCACTTGCCATCAGCTGAGAACCCAAAATTACATCACTCAGTTACTTTCCACATTACCATTACCATTATAAGCTTTAGTTACCACAGTTATTTTTTCAGGCATTTAATCTAGTGGCCTGAATTCAAAGGTTCACCTCCCTCACTTCCCATGGCAATGAGTGGAGGAAAAGGGATGCTGTCCCTGGGTGCTGTCACAGCTCTGAGTACCATCTCATCCTCTCCTGATGACACAGGGAGCTGAACAGATTTCCTTCCCAATTTGGACACCCAAGTTTGGCATCTTGCTTAGAGGGAATGGCTGTTGCCAATATTTGCAGTGCATTTTTGAAAAGTAACTTGTAATTGTCATTGTTGGGAAACTCGAAAGTAATCATCACCTTAATGCACACACATGCAGCATAAGTAGCAATGCACAAGGACAGACTGTTTCATTATTATGGCTGCGGTGAAGACAAGAGATGCAGTTATTGTGATGTAGACTAGAGAAGTGCTGAAGCTGCAGAACCACCAGACCTCAGTTCTCTTCCCATTCGAACAAGTGAGATTTTTGCAGTGACTTCATTAGGCCGCAGATTAGACCCAATGTGAGCTAAGGCCTGGAGAGATGCACAAGCAAATTGGAAAAGCCAGGCAATAATTGAATAAACTGGACATAAGAGGACAAAGTGTAAATGTTAAGGATATCCACTTTTCTAGTCATGTAACCTTTCAGGACAGGTTAAGCCAATTGAATACAAGTATATTAAGTTTTCCATAATGAAGACTTGAAGCTTTTTGGGGCCACTTCCACATTTTCAGAACCCCTATGAAATGTTGAACATCCATTTAAATCATATGGCTCATGCACACCTTGTTCCCTTGACATACCCAAGGTTGCTTATGCCTTATTCTGGCCCATCATCCAAACCTGAAATACCTGCCATCAGTCTCAGTTTATAATAACGCCCACAGCTGCATTTCAGGGCTCTGGGGACTGATAGCTTATTGCTGTGCCTTGGGCCATGTGTTTATACCTGTCAGTCATTAAACCAGCAGCAATGTTCACCCCTGATCATTATTACTGAAGTCAATATCAGTCTAGTTACTAAGCAGATGAGCTTTTATCGAAGTGGTTAGGATGTGATAACTGCATAGCTGCAAGCAAATCAGATCATCTCTATCCACATTATGTATAAAAATAATTCTTCCAGGTGGTTCAAAGCAATTGGCTGTGTGCCTAACAACTCACCTAAGCATTCTGGGAGTGCATAATGAAATACTACTTGTCATGCCTTATTGCTTAATTATTGCTATCAGCCTCCAGAATTTCAGTAAACTCAACATACTGCATAATGAGGTTATACGAAGCCAGAGGCATTGTATCGCAAATACAAAGAGAACTATACTGTATTGTACTGTATATATTATTGCCCCAACATAGTAAACTTTTAAATCTCTTATATTTTGACTAGAAATAAAACCTGTTTATAGTAGACTTTTTTCCAGCGTGCCTGGATTTTAAATTCTCTGAGATATGATAAACTCCATTTGTTAATATTACCACAGCAAGCTAAAAGTGCCTCTGGAGAGTATATGAGCAGATCCCTCAGGCTAAGAGACAGCAAAAAGGAAAGCAAAAGGAGAATGATCGTTCTTTCATGCTACGAAATCTCAACTTCACTCATTTGCATAGAGACAGCATCTTCCTTTAAAAGAAAAAAAAATTATCAATGACATCAAAAAGTAAAAGCTTAAGGTAAAGAAAACAATTCTGTAACACTAGGAGAAAATTGCTTAAAAGTAAAATATACAGGTAGGAAACTGAGCAGAGGAAAACAAAGGTAAACAGAAAAATCCCAAGAAGACACACCTCTGGTTTTGCTGTTCTCCAAGAACTGAGTACCTTCTGGCAGAATATGGCTAAATGTGGCCTAAAATTTGAAAAATGGTTTATCCTTGTTACATCTACCTTTTCTCCCCCATATTTCAAGCAGCTTTCTAAAGCTGAGCAAGTGTTCCTATCTGCATTTTATAAATGGGAAAACAGGAGACTAATGAAGGTTAAAGATGTGATTTACCATAAATGCATTTATGTGACAAATATGAAATACATCTTTTCCCTTGGCAGAGTGTCTCCTCTCATTCTTTCAGAATTACCTAAGCTTACTTTACTCACTAAAACAAGATTTTACTAATTTTTACTGCTATTAGCAGTAGAGAAAAAATTCAGTTCTTGGAAGATGAGAAGGATTTTATTCTAGTTTATTTACCATCAAAAGAAATGTTAATTAAATTCTCCGTACAAAATATCACTGTAGATGCATCAACCCAAAATAACCCAGCTTGACTTTCAGTATTTATTAGATTCCACAGTATGTTTTCCTCCTCATGTTCAGGAAAACAAAACAAAACAAAGACAAACAATACAAAGAGAACCAACCCCTAAAAAAGCTTTTAAATTGAAATGTGCCCTGGAAGCCACTAGAAAACAACTCATATGAAATGAAAGTTTTAGTGATTACTTCTAATCAGAGGGCAAGGCAATGCCAAGCTGGAGATCCATCTATCAGTGCTTGTGTACTCATTTTTAGTGCAGTAGTGGGTGGACAAGCCCAGCTATCAGAGGCATGGTGGAGAGGCAGAGGGAGGCAGGGGTCTGTAAGCAACCCCAAGAACCATCTCCCCAAATGAGAGGAGCTCAGAGATATCACAGTAAGTTCAGTCTGGAAAATGCTTACTCACAAGAGCATCCCATTAGCATTCGGACTTGGAGCGTGAGCACATTGGCATTGCTTGAAAAGAATCTGAAGAGCAGCATGCTGTATAGCAGTCCCACAATGTGATGCTGTGCTCCTACTTTGGACAAACAGTCCTGTTGATTGCAGCAGGGTTTTTTGCTGTGGTCTGCAGGCCCATCGGAATCTGCAGGAGTCTTCTTAGGGACTGTGGAAAGTAAATCAGAAAATGTAGTCTGTTGTCAATAGTTTAAATTCTGTGTGTTAATCTGCACCTCCATAGGACAGTCTGCACATCTGATAAAGGCTGGAGTTGGATTAAAATCACAGGGAGCTGTTTGATCAGCCTTAAAATGCTGGAGGTAGTTAACGAGCGCAATCAGTAGCCGGTCACCTTTCAAAGTCCCCAGAGGAGAAAATGAGAGATTTTGCAGGGATCCTGGCAGCCAGGGGATTGCAGAGGTTCTGCCTGTGGCTGGCACTCCTCTTCATGGGGAAGACAGACAACCACTGCTGAAAGAAGTCGTTTTGCAAGTCCAAGGGGATGAGGCAAATCCTCTGGCCAGTGCTCACCTTGTTTTACCCTTGTTCCAGTCCCCTGGGTTTTGCTGTGCTGAGGCAGAAGGGGAATCATGCTAGAATCAACATTCTCCCTCTATTTTTTTCTCCACATGATGAATTCCCATCCCACGTCTGGGACACTGACTCGCCTGAGGAGAGAACATGGGAAGAGAAGTGATCAGATTCAATGTTTGGATTCCTACCATGTCTGTCCAAATTTCATGCTTCAGCTGCTCATCCTTTACTTAGACGCTTACTTTCCAAATTCAGTTGACAATGCCACTGCCTTCTTGCTACTCACCTCTTTCCTCTTTGCTTTTTCCCCAGTGCCTGCTGTCTGCATGCAGGCACTAACCACTCTTATCACAGAAAGTTGCACACCATCTGGACATCTTTCTCAGTCAAGCTAAACACATCTCTTTCTTGATTTAGTGTTGTTCTCAGTCAGAAACTTTTCCTTTTAATGATATTTCACAATCTTTGGTGCTTGCCCCCATTCTGTGCTGACAGAAGATGGGTGTTGCCATCAGCAGAGCCTTTCAGGGCAGAGCAGCATGCTAGCTGACTAACTTGACTTTCTGAAAAGTTTGTCAGCCCTGATCATGCTTGGAACATGAGAGCCAAAATCCAGACTTCAGAGAACATTTCTGAAGTAGAAAATAGCTCTTTGACCATTTTGCTATAATTTCACCAATTGATGTAATTTCACAATTTCCTTTGTATTTTGTGGCCCAGTCTTTTCCTTTTCTATTCGTGACTCCTCTCAGTACTTTGCTCTGTAAAATGGTTTTAACAGCTTGCTTCTATATATAGTTCCACTGGTCCTTCCACCACAGTCTTAATTTAGTTTTTCATAGCAGTGACCATGGGCAGCTACATAATACTCCCCACTCAGTTTGTTAATATCAAACAAGATTGAGACACTAATTGAACCCGAGGAAAATGTTGTGGTCAAACTGGAAGTTTGTACCTAGCACTTTGAGATGTTCCAAAATAAAAAAATAATCAGAGACTCTTCTGGAGACAAGCAAAACTTTTCATTGAATAATTTTTCTACAATTATTTTAATGCTGTTAAAAATAGAATGTGTGAAAGGTATATATATAGCAATGATTATGGCCACTAGGACATATGATACGTTTTCTCTATGATGACAAAAGCTTCTGTGACTCACCTAGTGCAAATCCTCAAAGAAAACATGCAGTCCTTGTGGTACGCATGTCCAAACTAATAGCCCCATTCCCTTAATTTATTAGTAAATCTATATCCTAATAGAGAGTTGGTATATTATGGTTTGCAAAACTGTGATTTTCTCAGTGAAATGTGAAAACAGAGCTCTGACTACTTGTTGCTAGAATACGGAATCTTTGTATTACCCAGAAATGGGGATTACATTCTGCCTGTGCAATGTAATTCCGTGACTTTGCTTGGAAGGGATATATGCCTTCACATCCCTTCACAAAACTGAGTGCAACTGCAGCGTGCTGTGTTTTATCCCAGAAACAGCAGCATTTCAGTGCTGGACAAAATCATTCCTATATGTACAATTTTGTATTTGCAGAACTAACGGGTGGATAAAGAAGCTTTACATATAACAGATGGCATTTAAAAATATACTATTGTGCCACATAATGACAGTATAATAGTGGCCATGGTAAAATAGTGCAAGGTGGTTGCAGTATAATATATCAGATATGGCTAATATAAATCTTGCCTTCCTTGAATTTTGAAGACTAAACGAGTTGGAATAAACATGAACAGCTAATGAAAAAAATAAAAATAAAAAAATACCCCAAATATTTGGAAAACAACAACAAAAAATATTCCTTTTCTGCATTATGAAATTTGCTTGGTAGCAAAGCTATATTTATGTATTGCAAATCACAGTTTCGGCAACAGCTCTAACATCGCCACTACACTGCATTTACAAATAATGAAGAAGAAAATTTTTCTGCATTTCAGCAATATGACAGCAGCATTCTAGCACTACCCAAAGAAGTTAATATATGACATTTGTCAAACATAGGTGCCAGACAAAACTGGGACAATTCTTAGGGGGAAATCACGGGGAGCCTTTCTCCTTCCCCATGCACGGCTCCAGCTCCAGAAGGGCTGTTTGGGCACAGCAGTGTCAGGACCAGCAGAGACTCCCCGGGGTGCAAAGGCAGACAGTGGCTGGACAGATCCTCCCCTCTACATCACAGCACATGGTGGTGGTGGTCTCTACCCACTCCCAAATTAGGGTCCCTTGAGCAAAATGCTGTGCTTGCTACCCTCTCTGCATACTCAGGACATTGACTAAATTCTGCAGTGTGACCCTTACTAAGCAAATCTCAACCTACTACAAAATGCTAGGAATGACTTACTAAATTAAACAGCAGATAAAGTAGAAAGAAAGGAAAGATCAGAGGAAAAACATCCTTACATAATCTTCACTTGGTATCAGCCTACTGGGAGTGCATGGAACAGGGAGATAAATAGCAGAAAAAAAAAACAAAGGGAAGACAAAACCAAGCCAAAATGATGCTGCAAAATTGTGTTGATAGTAATGTTGTTATTAAGCCACAACAGAAAGTACAAGGAGATGGGAAGGAAGCAGATGGTTAGTCTTGTAGGTGGTCCGAATAAACAACTCTCATATTTTGTTTTCAGAGACATGTAAAGTGAAGTTAACCATTCCTTCTGTTCTTTCTGTAAGCATATCAAGTTCTCTGGGAAAAAAAAATACAAGTTTATCTTGCAACTGCAACAGTCAAAGGACTGGATTATTATGGTAGAAAGACTAAAGGGTACTTTAGTAGAAAGGTTAAAACCTGTTTAGGCAGAGTCCCAAATTATTTGGATAGGAATACACCACATTTCATTGCAACTTTACACATCTTTAAGTGAAATCCAGAGACCTTGAAAGAGAACGAGAATGAAAGGCCACATCAGGAGCCTTGCAGGAATGTAGTCTGTGTGCATAATAAGCCCTGTGCCAGTGTGCAGAACAGTGCACTACCCTGGCTGCAGCTGTGAGTTACATGAAAACTGCAGAGCCCTTGAAGATCTGGCATGTTCCTGGTGCAGGACTGTGATCTGCTGGACCCGTGCAGCATGCAGATCCAGCAGTTCCCCAGTTTCCATGTTTACAAACATGACAGTGCACTATATGAAGAAATGCTTGCATGGATTTTTTGCCATCTATTCCTCTCTGTACAGGAGCAATATGGCATTTCTATTGTAGCATGCTCGAGAGAATATGGGAATAGACACTGTAAAACAGTAATATTCATTTTAAATATTACAGAACTAGTAGAGCTAGGCTACCTCTGAAAAGTATTTTAAAGCAGGACTGGAAGCTAGATGAGAATATCGTGTAAAATATCTGCTTGCTCTTGGGTCCCCAGAGGCAGCTTTAGATGATTCTAACTGGAAGGAAAACCAAAAAAATGTCCTGTGCTCTACAGCACCTCCACATGTTTTTGTCATCTGTGTAGCTAGGACACAGCAGTGTGTGACTGACAGCCCACTGGCATTTTCCCCCCTGTGCTCACGGTGACTAACATGACTAATGTCTGACACAGGAGACTGCTGAGGGCCCCCAGGCGTGCCGCTGGTAGGATGTGCTGTGGGGGCAGATGGGTTATGAGCACATACCCAGGCTGAATGTAGGCGGTGTGGTGGCCAACACCACCTTGCAGGAGTTCTCAGCTTCCAGCCAGCCCCAAAATTAAGCAGATGATGGTGTAAATGTCGCCATTCAGTACCCGCGGCTTGATTCTCCTCCCTCTTAAGTCAAGAACGATCTCTAAAAGCAACTTGAAAGGCAGCATATGTTAGGTCTCTGGACTGCAACACTCCTCAGGTTGGTGTCATAGGAGAAAAATCATATTTTGCTCTTAGGAGCCAGCTACAATTCTGTAATTTGAATTCCTTTGACAAGAATTTAAAAAACAATAAAACTCACTCCCTTAAATCCAAGCTATGCCCCATACCAACAGATCATTTTTCTCTCTCTTGTTCAGGAGGGATCAGAACTGCTTAAATGAAACTAAAAATCTACTCTGTCACGCTGATTTACATTCTCTCACCATTAGTTTTGTTGATGACGTTTTAATTTTAATTCCAGCTTTGTGGTACAATGGATGTCCTTATTATCATCTATCACTGAATTTTAAGCGTCATCCTAATTATATCAGGGTCCAAATGCTTAAACCTGCTTTATTTTCTCTCTGACTGTAGAGATGAAATCATTTTTTTCCATGCAAAACTATGTGTTTTTCATTCAAAAATTGAGGATAATTTTATTCAAAATAATTGATTTCTTATTTGTCCTTTTTTAATAGTCAAGAGGAAATTCATTTTTTTTCATTTCATTCTCACTAGTGAAATAAAGTATATTTTCATTTCCATCCTTTTTGAGTTCTAACTTTTCCTTTCTCCACTGAAAAAAAAAGGGGGGAATTAGAAATATATATATGTATATGTATATATGCCATTGGAAACTAAAGCAGAGTGTTGCTTGGTGTTATTTTTCTCTCACTTTGACAAAGTTGAAAGTGAGAGAAAATGTTATTTTTAAAAGCAATAGTGTTGCTTTTCCTCACTTTTTTTTTCCCTAATATTTAACTCCCACTTTTCCATAGGGAAAGTGGGAGGAAAGGGAAACAGCAGGAAGACCACCAGAAGAAAATAAAAACTCTTTTGATTTTGGTGTTTAGAGAATAGTAATTAAAACTGAAGTAATATAATTTAAAATACTTGAAATGTATGGCAGACAAGTAATTTTTATTTACTACGTAATTAAACATAAATTTTGACATCAAATTAAGTACTTCCCCTCTCAAAATGTCTTTCTCTGAGTCCAAGCCCTTTGCTGCTGTCCCAGGCACAGCTCTCATGCTGCTGGAGCAGCTCCTTCAGCCTTGCCAGTCTGAGGACGATTGTTAGGGATGCCTCCCTGCCCAACAAAAAGAGGGAAGACAAGAGGATCTGTTTTTATGAGCTGATTCTTGCAGAGACATGCAGGCTCCATGACTAATCTTGTCATGCCCAGTGGCCGCAGAATGACACATCTGCTCTGCTAGGGTCACTGTGACTTGCAGAGTGCCGCTCTGTGCCCGTGCTCTGCTGAGTTGCTGTGTTGGAGCAGCACACAAAGGAGAGCCTGGGGGGTGAAAGCTGTACCCTGTGGGCATGATGGACCATGTGAGCATTGCTGCTTTTAGGAAATGAGGAGTGTAGGGTCACATACCGGGGAGTGTGCACATTGGGAGTAACCGTGGGTAACACTGGGAAGGCATCAGGCGGGGTATGAAAAGTGATGGGTATTGTTTGCTATCACGTTGGTGGAATATGCTTGACTCTATCATGCAACGGGAAACCCTTTTTCACTGTGTGGGCACTGGCACACTCTTCATGAACCTGCTCCATGACACGTTGTGCAGTCTTCAGATTGACATTTCTCAGTGAAGAGAGACTATGTACGAGCCTTCTGAACCACTTTACTTTCATTAAGAGCTTAAATTGGTCTGAAGTAGCATACATGGATATGTATTTCTTTTATGCTAGTGTAGACATCTGGCTGTGGACAAAGGGTCAGCCTAAGGCTTTGTGCATCACTGAAACCTCATTTAAAACTTGAAGACAGGACTTGAACAAAACCTGGATATTAGTGGGTAACAAATGGCATGCACCACCAAGAAGTATGTTCTAGTTTTAGACTCCAAGTGCTTTATTTAAAACTGACTGTTTACTTTAAAAAACACCATATCCACAAGAAAAATACAGCTTTATGTGCAATGTTCGACTATATTCAATTGTGGGATACCAATTTGGTATTAAATGCACTAAAGAAACCAAACCAAAACAAAACAAAGCAAACAGAAAGATGGAGCACTGGATATCAATCATCGTCTCTATAACAGAGCAAGACATATTCCATAGTCCACATGAATTTTGCTGTTTCTTCCACTGGAGTGGCACATCTATGTGATTTTGCTGCAGCTAGAAAGCTGGTATCCCTTCCAAACACTGAGGGTCACATGACACTGAGTCAGCTTTATACAGCACACCTCCACATTTCACCCAGCAGAGGATCTGTTGATATGCTCCATACTGCTGCATACCAGTGGGTTTCCAGAAGCATAAAGACAACAACAGAACTACTGGAGTGGGGCTCCAGCAGGGCCAGATACAGCCTGAGCATGGAGCTGGGAACCTGCAGCTCTTGGAGACACATCCATGAGGTTAAAGCATATTCTGTCGTCTGACTTTCATCTCAGATGGAGTGGCATAAGCTTGTGAATATGTGAGGGCAGAAGTCTTTGTCCCTTGAAGAGGCACAAAACCATTTTCTTCCAAAGGCAGCCTCTGGTCCTTAGGGTTTTACATCTCCCATCACCACAGAATTTGGCTGCAACAGTTCACCTGTTACCACATGATGTTCTAGTTGCGCATTCTTTAACAGCACAATATAAAATAGAGGACTCTCTCAGCAGGCTATTTCAAGCATAGCTGTATTATCTACCTGCATGTAAGCATTTTCTTCATTGACGCAATATACTCATTTAGCCTTTTACTCTTCAAATAACAAGCATTTTTCTAGATACATCTTCCTTTTTTTTCTTTTTTTTTTTCTTTTTTCTTTTTCTTAAAATAAGGAAGAACTAAAAAGCAGGTATAATGCCTTTTGTATACTGGCATGCATTTCTCAGGGCAATGCATTTAACCTGCTGTGCTTGTGAAGCTTGTGAGACATCATTTTACCTTTATGTCTGGGTACCATTATGATTCTATTTTGCAACCAGTGAGCAAGACCCCTTGAAAAGTCCCTTCCACACTCCAGAGACCAGATGTTCTTGCTGGTGATTGAAATTAAGACATACCTCAAAGCTATATATTGCAGTGGGAGAAGTCAGAAGCTGGCTTCCTCCAACAGGCACCATGAGGCAAGTGTTGAGGACATCTATAATTAGAATATAGACTATGAGGGTGGGGGTCACACAGGACATGGCCCAGGGAAGTGGGCATTATTGCTAGGTTGATATCTGCACCCATATTAATATGGGCCTGTGTTCTCTGTCTCATGGAATTTGCCAGGCTCAGCAAGGAAACACCAAAGTCATAGCTGGGCTTAGACGAGCTGTTACTACTTCCTCAGCATCTACGTGATTGCATTTGTTCCATCGGCAGTGTCAGCTCTGGCTTAGAAGGAGAGCTGTTGCTCTTTATCACCGTGACATCTCAGCCACCTGACAATGGCTGTAAAAAGGCTTGCCCGCAGTCGACAACCTTCCGTGCAGCAGCAGACCAGAAAAACAGTCTGCCTTAGATGCAACATCCCAGCACACCACACCGTGTTAGCCAAGGATCTCAGTGCTGAATTTATGTAGAAGAGCTATTCATATTAAAAACTCTAGGTGCTGTAGGCAGAGATAATGTTATGGACCAGCACCGAGAACAATGGGGTTTCAGTCCTTGTGGGTGACTGTGTGCAAATACCATCTGAAATGCACATTAATTAGAATTAGTGTTTTGCACTCAAAGCAAAGTACATATTCTAGGAAAGCAGACCTGAGGTACTCGTTCACCCAGGCAAGTACTCTGTGTTACTGAGGAGCAGACAGGGAACGTGAGCAGTCGGTACTGGAAGGAGCTGCACACCGAAGGAAGAATGTCTCCTCTGTCAGGGACCAGAGGTTACCTTATAAACCAGGCTATAAAAGTTTATATCCTTTCCTGGGTCACAGTGAGATATCTCCCCCATCACTTTAGCCACATAAAGGAGATGCTTAGTGTAAACCAGTGCCTGGCTTCTGTCAGCAAAGTAAGAGGAACATCCCAGGGAGGCTGATTTATCTCAGACTGCTCCATCCCATTTTAGGGGAGGATAAAACACTTTTAGGAGGTAATTGGATTTATCTCTCTTTGTCAGTATCCAGAGCAGCTGTCTAACTTTTACAGGGAAATCCAGAGGAGCCCATCCTTTGCATATGTAATTGAAGATGTTTTCTGATGCCACTGCTCCCTAGAGTTGCTCAAGCGTGGTCCAAATTAGTTACCTGAAACCCTTTGAAATTCTTGAACGTTAAGACTATGGGGTTTAGAAGCTCATCCAGAAACAGTGCCAGAAACAGCTTGTCCAGAAACTCTGGAGTGAGTCATACAACCACAGGCCTTGAATACAGGCAGAAAACCTGTGTCTGAAGCACCTCATGGAGCGAACTCCTTTCAAACAAACAAATAAAAAAAGCCAAACAAAAGAAAAAAAAAACAAGTTGAGGTGAGAAGAATGTTTAGACTGCCAGCCGCAAGGTGGGAAAAAGAAAAAAAGGGAAAAAAAATGCAAACCACGGCTCAGATTTTGCTGCAGTGCTTCGGCGAGGCGCGGGCTGCCGTCCCCGAGCGGCGGGGCTGCCGCTGCCCTCCGTCCCCGGGGCGCGGGGCTCCCGGGCTGCCCGGCGGCACTGGGGGGGCTCGGCCCCGTGCCCCCGGGGCGTTGTTCGCACCCCGCGTCCTTCCTGCTTCCGGGGGCCGCCGCGGGGAGGATTTGCTGCAGATGACATCAGCCGTGGATGCTGGAAAAGCGGCGGCGGGGATGCGCCGGCTCCCCCCCTTCCTCCTCCTCCTCCTCCTTCTCCTCCTCCTCCTCCTCCTCGTCGCCAGGTCCCAGCCCTGCACCGTCTCCGTATAAAAGCGCCGCCGCCTCCCCGCCCGCCCTCACTCCCTGCCGCCTGCGGAGCCGCCGCCGAGCGGCCCTTCTCCCCTCATCGCCCCGGAGCCGCGGGGCGGAGCGGGGGACCGCGATGGCCACCGTGGTGGTGGAAGTGGACTCGGAGCCCTCCTGCAGCATCCCCAACCCCACCTCCCCCTCGCCCAGCCTCTCGCACCGCTTCCTGGACAGCAAGTTTTACCTGCTGGTGGTCATCGGCGAGCTGGTGACCGAGGAGCACCTGCGGCGGGCCATCGCCAACATCGAGCGAGGTGGGGCGGGGGGGGCGAGACGTCCGTGTCCCTTAAACGGGGCCGGGGGCGGCCACGGGGCGGAGGTGGGGTGGTGGTGGGGTGGTGGTGATAGTGTTGGGGTGGTGGTGGTGGTGGTGGTGGGGTGGTGACGGAGGGGTGGTGGTGATGGGGTGGTGGTGGGGAGGGAGTGAGGATGGGGTGATGGTGATGGGGTGGTGGTGATGGGGTGGTGGTGATGGGGTGGTGGTGATGAGGATGGTGGGGTGATGGTGATGATGGGGTGGTGGTGGTGGTGATGGGGTGCTGGTGGTGATGGGGTGCTGGAGGTGGTCCGAGCCCCTCCCTCCCGCCGTGCACAAAGCCCCTCGCCCCCCGCCGCCCCCGCCGCGCTATTGTGGGGGCTGCGGCTGTCGGCCGCCGTCCCGGGGCCGCCGCGGGGTGGGCGTGGCGCGGCCCGCTCCGCACTGCGGTCCCCGGGGCTGCCCGCCGCGGACAAAGGGCGCCCGCCCCGCCGCCGGGGCTCGAGCAGGGGACGGGGACGGGCACCGGGGGGCGGCTGCGGGGCGGCTCCTGCGGCTGCTCCCCCGCCCCGCCGCCCGGCGGGCGTTTTCCCCCGGAGCGGGGATGCGGCTCCTCTGCGCATTGTGCCCGACTTTGGCCGCCCGAGCTCTGCAGACGCACGCATCCGTGTGTAATGAAACGGTAGCGAGAATAATAAAACGAGACGCGGGTGGCGAGGCCGGTGTCCGAGCGGCCAGCCTCGCTGTTGTCCAGCTCAGGCTGCCGCAGCTCGCTGCCTGTTCGCCCTTCCCTTAAGACGGCGATGCACGAAGGTATCGCAAGTGAAAGGACCGAGTTTTGTTAAGTTCTCGATGCGGTTCCCAGTGAAAGGGATGGCAGTGTGCACGGAGAGGCAGAAAGCCCCGCGGCCGTAACGGTGGTGTGAAGCACAAAGGAAATTGTTGCCGGACCCTATAGTTAGCTAAACTCTACTGATCTGTGTTTTTTCTAACCTATATCTTGTTCTGGGCTGATAAAAGCGGAGATATCAGAAGTCTGCTTTTGTTAGAGAGGAGAAAGAGACCCTGAAAAAGAGGGATTTGGTAGCAGCCTTGCCGTGTAGGTGTGGTTCAGCACTCCAGCTAGGACTTCGTTTGTCTCTATTGTTGTTTTCCCAACCGTTGTTGCTGTAGTTGGCGATTTCTCTCGATTCTTTTTCATGGCTGTTTGTGGTAAAGGGCTGCCTCATCACGGCTAACCAGCTTCACCGTGACCTGTTCATCTTTCTCGCGACCATTGTCTCCTAGGGAGAACTACTGAGGCAGATGCTTTGTCATTCAGAGCCTCTTCAGCACTGCACTTGCCCAATTCCGTCTAATTTTTGATTGTGTCGGAAGTGAATTGGCTGCATTTCAATTAAATTAATACAATTTATTGAGCAAATGGACAAAACTTCTCCCCTCAAGACATCTGATGTCATCCTTCCTCTGAAGAAATGCTCTTCAGCCTCTTCTTGAAGCTTCTATTGTACAGTTGCTGCTGCATAGCTCTGTTGCTGCTACCTCCTGCCAATAAGCATAACACCCACTTGCAGTTTTAGATGTTCAGAGGAAATGCTTTGGCCTTTTTATTCATCATTTTGGATTAGAAGTCACCTCACTGCTCCTGGTGTCAGATGATCTGACTGGGATTTTGCCTGCTAGGAAAAAAAAAACTTGACCAAATTTTGAGGTGCATTGTTCTGGATGAGTACACTGGGAGTCTGAAGCCCTGTCTGTGTGAGGCAAATATGGGCTTCACTCATCTTTCTCATTGGAAAGTACACTGTAGTCTGGAGAAACTGTCTTCCTTCATCCTTTGTGCTCACCAGAGCCTTAAATGCGTGTAGGGTTCTTGATCACTCTGCCTCAGTGTCTTCTCTGGTACGTCTCCGAAGTACCACCACAGAAAAGTGTGGATTCACGCACTGAACTGCAGAGCAACGTGTCAAAGAAAACATCTGCTGATAAGACATCAGTGGCGTGATGCTACGCAACCCAGTGGAATGCCGAGTCATTTCTTAATATATCATGAAGTGGGAATGGCTTGGCAACCTGCATTTTCAGTAATTACATTTGGGATGTCATTTTGCTGAGGGGGCAATCCTCCAACCCACCGTCCAACAAAGAAGAAGAGGGGAGTGAGGAGAAAGCTTCAAGATCTTTCCACTGATTTGGCAGATGCTACTGGGTGTGCCCTGTCTGCTGTCTGATCATCCCTGTGTCTAGTGGCATTGCACTCCAAAGACTGCAGAAAGAAAGAGAGAGCCCCAGCTCAGTCATCCTCCCAGTCATTACTTCTATGCTGTTAATGATATACATCATTGGATTGACCTTGGATTTTAGTTCTAGATTTACTTTCATCGTATTCAAACCTGATTTGATTTTATAATGTACATAATACATTATATTCTGTTATAATGTGCATGTATAATTTTTTTTTGCATCCAGAATGCTGAATCATGCAGCTGCAAATCTGGTATATTCTAGCTGAATCCAAACTTCACCTTCTGTGTGCATAGTATGTCTAAGCTGTTTTTTGTTTGTTTGTTTGTTTTCAGTTATTTATTTTTCATTGAGTACTGTATTTTGGACACTGACTGGCTCAGTGGTCTGACTGTGCCTAATTAGAATCTTTCCCCTACCACAAATCTGGATCCACAACAAAAGTGGTTAGGGCTGGTGGACAGGCTCTGTCATTAGCAGCATTGCTGAATCATAGTCCCTATTGCTTAACTGACCTCCAGAAAGCTTCGCAGTCTTCCCACACAAGCTTATTGTCAGAGGCCACCAAGCTGTTATCTTGTCGCTTCTTCAGGTCCAGCACTCACTTATTCAACACACTTCAGCTTCATGATCAGCATCACATTACTGATCATACTTTTCATATGCACAGTACATGCGTGGTATTATATCATATTTACTTTCTTGCTCTCAAGTATTCCAACACCTGGAAAATATTAAAGCTTGCTGCGCTGTGGTTGCCTGCCAAAACTACGCCCCAAAAATGTACCATATGGCCAAGAGATTTTTGAGAAATTAAAATAAAGAGACTTGCAGAAGAGAGTCACTGCCTATGCCTCTGAACAATGATGCATAAGTCAGGAAGTGGAGGTGGTTGATTATAGTTCAGTTATTTTTCTCTGGAGTGGTTATGAAACATACAGATGATGCTGTATTTTCAAATCTCTCTAGAGTTTAATAGTGCAACAACTTAATAACTGGTAGCATATCCCAGTAAGAAGCATGCTCATACCTTGACTGGACTGCTGACAAGGAAAAAGCACTTGATGAATTATCTCTGCAGTCTTCAGGCTCCTGAAATGCAGATACCCATATTTGCATGGAGAACCTCCTCAGAGCTGCAATGGGAGACCAGCAGTGCAGATCTTGTTTCTCTGCTCTTTCTCCCCCTCATCCTTCAGCCCTACAACATGGCCTCTGCCAGAGGGAGGCTTGATGTTTCTGAGAAAGCATGGGAGCCAGCGTTGACAGGAAAGTTAGCAGTCTGAAATCCTGACAGTTACCAGCAGAAGTGCCACTGCTGGTCGCACAGTATGAGGGGTTGGCCACGCACCTCTTCAGGGTTCTCCTCCAACCCAAAGGTAGCAAACCCCTAAGGGATTTAACTCAACAATTTCATGCAAAGACATGGCCAGGTTTGTGGGAAGGGGCCAACAGACACTTCCTTAGGTGCACTCTCTTCTGCATTTGCCAGCTAATTTGTATAAGTCTAGTGACATTCCCCTAAGAAAAATCAATCAATCAATCAATCAATCAATCAATCAATCACTATGATGTTGGTGCTCAAAACCACAGCACTGTCTGGACTTACCTGTACTACAACAGTCTATTCATTGTTTTTGAAAACTTAACAACAAAACTAGAAAAATACTAAAACATATTCTCCTGTTAATTGGATTTTTTTTTGATGTTATCATCAAAATATTATGGTAGGAAACTAAACTTGTGTTTTGGCTATGGTGATTGTTTTTCCCTGGTCAAATGTCAGTCCTTAAAATGTTTGATTCCAAAATACATTTTTATGGTCATATGTGTCAACTGTATCTTTTCCATCGTAGCTGAGGAGGAAATAGAGATGTGATGTTTATTAAAAGAAAAAAGATCAAATGTAGCATTTCTAAATCTCACAAGTAGAATTTTGATACTTTATAAATAAAAGATCACTTAAATTTTAATTTAAAATGTGGGACGCTTCAAAGCTTTTGAATGAAGAAGTCAGCAATGTAATACTTTTTATTTAAATATTAATTTGCAACATGTGAGGTAACATTGTCCATCTCTTTCAGTTTTGTAAATAAGTGTACTGCTAATTTAAAGTCAACGCAGGGACATCAATGGCTTCTCACAATGTGGCTTCTAGGTTGTAGGACCAGCAGTCACAAAGCAGGGACTTTAAGGATTGCCACCATTTGGAAAGCCAGTTTTCCTCTTTCTTCTGGCTGATCCCTGTCCAGAGTGCTTCTTCTGAGCACTCCACACTTTGCAAAAGATGGCTGTGTGGCACGCCCAGAAGGGAGGCTGGTTTTGGAATTTACGAATATGCAAATAACATGAGTGTAAACTGAGGAACAGTCTATATATGCTGATATATCTAGCTAGATGTGTTTTTGTGTTTTGAATTTTAGGAATCCGATCATGGGACACAAACTTGATTGAATGCAACTTGGATCAAGAACTGAAACTTTTCGTATCTCGCCATTCAGCTCGATTTTCTCCTGATGTTCGAGGTGAGCTTTTGGACATGTCAGAGAATGCTTTGTTTTGCTTGTTTTTAAGAACAGAACTCATAAATACACTTGGGTATTACATGGCCCATTTTCATTTGTTGTTCTTTACAATGAATACTTTTTTTCTGTATTTTTAATACATAGCTTGAAAATTATATATATATATATTTATTTTTCTGACAAAACAAAATGTCTGAAATGTTAAACTAATCAGACCTTTAGGTTAGTTTGATGTATATCATCATGATTACTTTGGTAATAGATATTAATGTCAGGTCCCCATTAAAGTTAAGTGAAGCTTACTTTTTGACTGGACAGTTTGTTTCTGTAGTACAATCTGGTGATTCCAGAGACCGAAGCTGCTCCTTACTGCGGTAGGCAAAACACATACAAAAAATAACCTGAAGGTTAGCTCCACAGTTCAATAGAGCCAGAAATGGTCTCACGGCTGTTGTGCAAGTGTGGCTCAAGCTTTGTGTTTCTCCCCAGCGAGCTTGGTACTTTTTCTTGGTATAAAAAGCAGAGGGGTGGAGGGTCTGCCTTGGCTCACAGGAACTTTCATTGGCTTTTATGAAGAAATTAGCACTTTACAGGGCTTATGAGACTCAATCATTTCTTCTGCTGCCTTTTATTCAAGCTTGTCCTTCCTTCCTCTAGAAGATTCGTACAATTAAAAAAAAAAAAAGTTTTTTAAGTATAAAATTTGATTTTGTTCTCATTGCATGGGAATCAAAATGTTTGGTAAGTTTTTTTCTTTCTTTTTTTTTTTTTTTTTACCATCTTGTTTCTTGAATGCAAACACTGAGTGAGCATGTATGAAGTTAATTTTGGCTTTCATATAAAAATATATAACCTTTGCACAGCCGTATAGCTTGCTTTCAATGGTGAACATATTGTGGCGGTGTGCATATTGACTAGTACAACCAAGAACTGACAAATACTATAAATTCTGGTTTCAGGGACATCTCTTAAACACAGTGAAAAAGGGTATGAAATATATCATACTACCCCATCACATTCCTAAGGGTCAGTTGTTACATGCTGTTGACAAAGAGATCCTGATATCTTGCTAGCATGATAGCACTGGCCTGATGGTCTTGAATAATGCAGTAAAATGTCTTGTGTAACTAATTCCAGGATTGGTTATAACAGGTTTTGCTGTCATGTCCCCATATCTATAGAGATTTGGCTGGGTTTAAGAAAAAGATGTACCTCTATGATTTTTCACCTGATTTAAAAAACAACAGGACTGGTACAGGAATACTTGGGGCTGAATTACATGGGATTAAACTCAGGGCTAGAATACATATCTTCATCTTAAATGTCCGGAAGGAAATTTAACTCAGTGACAACAATCACTTCATTTTACAGAGAAGTTATTCTAATAAATGAAATTAGCATAATATATTTTCAAGAAGTGTACTGTAAAGTAGAATATATCTTTAACATATATATGTTTTACTTTAGAAAACAAGGGAAATAAAAAAAAAAAAAAAAGAAACCTGTGCTTCTCCTTCAGCACAAATATTCCAGTCACTTTGATATGTTTGTTATCATATTAAGATGAGCATTTGATAGTATTGCTCTTGATAGCATTGCATGACTTAAAATAAAGCAAATACTCCAGTTTCATATGATAAATGAAGGAAGATTATGCACCTCTTTTTTTCAAATTCGAATTTCAATTCAATTTCAAAAAAGATTATAGAATTCTCTAGGAATCTTTCTCTAGAAATTGTATATATATATATTATTTTTTTTTTGTTTGACTAGACTTGCCTGTTTAGTCTGTCATTGTGTTGAATTACAGCTTAATTGCATGTGACTGGAATTCATCAACATCTCTATGACAAGCGGTAATGAATGTGTTTTTCAGCACTGCTCAATCTTTAAACAGTAAGCTGCCAAAATCCATGTTGAAAGAGACTAAAACCTAGAAAAAAAATGAACATCCAGGAATAAAACTAGCCCTCTTGACCATTTTTTTTTTCTCTCAGATTTTGTATGGAAACCCATTGGCTCCTTTTCAGTCCCATAGCACATATCAGAGGACAAGATTTGAGTTTTTTTCAGCTTTGATGCTGAATTTGCCTCAGGTTCCTTTGTGTCTTCTCAACTGTTTGAGAGCAAGGAGGGGTGCTTTTTGTTTTTGTTTTGCTCTGTGGTCATAAAGTTACAGAATATTTGTTTTCTGTTACAATGCACAAATGTTGAATTTCAGTGACTGTGAAACTGGCAACTCATACCAAACATACTGAAGAGATTGTAAGGACATACTCCTTTATGGCTTCAGAAATTCTGTGGAATTTGGGTAACTAGGTGAC
Organism: Anser cygnoides; assembly: GCF_040182565.1. Taxonomy (NCBI): domain Eukaryota; kingdom Metazoa; phylum Chordata; class Aves; order Anseriformes; family Anatidae; genus Anser; species Anser cygnoides. Next base: position 81,391,923 of record NC_089912.1, on the reverse strand, counting down.
CTGTTGTCCGAGGAAAGTATTCATCCAAGGTGATGGGATTGTGTGTGGCATGTCAGATGGGATGTAATTAAACAGCCTTTTTTTCAGTCTTTTGAGACTGAACTCTTTGTGTGACTCAAACATAGGGACAGTTTACTCTTGAGGAAGGGTAGAGTCATTTAGTGAGTCTGCACAGCCCTTGGTACAGTGAGGTCTGAATACTGACTGAAGCCTGTTTGATTATCATGTTTAATTATGATAATTGCAGTGCTGGCTCAGTACATGCTTGTATGCTTCTCAAAGCAGCTTGAGGATACACGCAGCAGTAATGTGAATGGTATGACTCGTTCTCCAGGAGGAAGCTTGCAGGAAATTGGGCCAACCCTGTCCCCATGCCATATGCCTGCAGTGTTGAAGGAGAGACATGTGAGAGAAGATGTCTGTCAGAGCATTCATGTGTTTTCACTTGAGGAATTTGAGGTGTAATCCTTCTGTTTGTAGTGAATAGCCATGTACATATTGATTTTGAAGGGAGCATGACCGGGTCCCAATACTCTTTTTGTGCTCTTACCAAGGGAATGGATTGTCACAATGGTATTTGCACATCCTACACTCAGTTGCATGACAATTTGTGGATGATTTATGATTCCCTGAAAAATAGGATTCAGAATGGAAATGGTAGCAGATCTTTTCTGATACCTTGTAAAGCAGCTGAGTTAGCAGACTCCTTAATAATATCAAATCTTCCAGGAATGTTGTTATCAGGTGCTGGTGAAAAATGAGTAACAGAGCTTATTAAATGGTTGCCAAGACAACAGGCAACATGACTTAAAATGGGTGTTTGCCTCTGTTTTTTCTGTCAGATACTGGTGATGACTTCCATCTTATGGTTAGCTTCACAAGGACAAAAAATTCAAACAATGAGTTATAATGTATATGCTGGAAAAGGAACTGTGTGTCTGGTAATGAGGCAAAGCAAATGGAGGTGGTTGAAATTGCAGCTGTAGCTAGCAATCCTTTCTCAATTAAAATAAATAAATAAATATATATATATATATACATATGTATATATGTTTCAACTGCATAAAGCTGAGTATCCTGCTTCACAGAAGGCCAAGTAAGTGAATTTTGCATGGAGGTGGAACAACTGAGCGCCCTTCCCTGCAAGACTTCCACACCTGCCATTTCGTCCCTCTGCTTCCACCTGTGGACACTTAAATGTTATATTGGTGTCTATTAAAGCCCTTGTCTAGATAAAATCAGTTTTATTGAGATAGCTGATCAGTACCTAGCCACCTCTAAGCTTCTTGGTCTCTGTGAAGAACTGCTGCTCAAGCACTGTTCAGTGGCTACTTTATCCTTCAACCATGTTTCATGAAGAGCATGCGTCTGTGGAAAATGCATTTCCTGCCTGAGCAACACCAGAAGGTCCTGTTGCCCACCAGTCAGCAGCTGGTGATTGCACTGGCTTAAGTGAGTCCTTCCTTACCCGTACACAAGACTTTATTTTTACCAGCCTGCCTGTGGCTAGGAGAAACCTGTCAAAGTGCAAGAGGTTTTTGGACTTGCCTTCTTCAGGTTTCCTAGGGAAGGCTCTTGTTCTCTGATTGACATTGCCCCCTAAAAGCCTAACACCCTTAACTCTGAAAGGTACCATTTCAGAAGTTACAATTAAGGATTATTAGAGTCCTGTGGTGAGATTTTGGGTTGGGGAGGGGGGGGCTTTGGTTTTCAACACCTGTAGCATGGGGTTTCCCATTGCTGTTGTCAAAGCAGATCTGCATCCAGTTAATATCACACCTAATAGCTTGTAATATGAGCTCGTGGAGTTGCTGATGAAATCCTAAAGGGCGAGGGTTTTGCGCTTACTAAAAACTTTTTTTTTTTAAAAAAAAGCTAAGAATTAAAATTTCTGTTTTGCTTACTCCTACCTAAATCATAGAGGGACAGCAGTCATCAGCCTGGCTCTTTGCCCACCTCTGCTACAAGATCTGTCTAGAAGATGATGTAGTCATGTTGTGGGTAAGAGAAAGGGGTGGACTCAGATAGCATCTCAGCACTGTCACCAAGTGCCCAGGAATTAATTCAGACTAAAAAGTCAAGTTGTTTGGTATGCATATTTAGGGACAATCTATAAATATGATTCTACAGCTATTAGAGGCTGTGATAGCTGGAATAGCTATCAAGTGGAGTCATTTTAGCTCATTATATGTTTGGAGAGGTTAATTTTAGCTGGCTACCGAACTTGTTTTGTGTTTTAGAGTATTTGTGTCTCAGAAGAAAGAAAATGGAGGTGGAATAGGACTTGCATAGGGAATTGAGCTGACTCACACTGCTGTGGCAGTGGCTGGTGTCCCCTCAGGGCATTGCAGCCCATGGTGCAAAGGTGCAGTGGTGATGCTGCTGGCAGCACTGGGAGCACAGGGGCAACCAGTGGGGTAGCGCGCGTGGCGCTCTTGTCTGCTCACGAGCTCTTTTTGTGTGCACTGCTAGGGTTTTGGTGGCTCGGGAGATGATTACAGTGCAACTGCCTACATGCCTGGGTACACGAACTGACAAAGCCTTTCTTTTTTAGTACTAATCAAAATGCCAGAGATGGGCTAATAAGTGATTCTATTTTTTTTTTTTCAGTGAATTAATTCTTGCACTTATGTGACAATCATTTTGGCACTGACTTCCACTCCTGCTTTTTTAGGAATGATCTCAAAGAAAATTAGCATGAATTTACATTACTGCCACAACACCAGTACCTGCTGATGCTAAGCTGCTAACATGAATCAGCAAAACAGCTAGGAGTTTATTTTTAAATGCCTTGCATCACAAGTACATACAACGAGTTGTGTCAGACTAGTCCATATTTTACAGGAACAGGTTTTTGGCCTATGTGAGATGGCTAGCAGAGGCATAGGATTAAGTTAATGGTGAATAATGATAGAATTTCAACACCATTATGAAATTTTTATCCCCATTCCTCATTATTAGTTGGATAATTCAGCATACCTAAGAGTATATTTACAAGGGTTATTTTGTTATGGTTATTTTAAAAATACTTACAGAATTATACTTAATTCATCTTTTACAAGACCTCTCAATCTTTCTTTGCTAGTGGTTTGTCTATTTCAGATGTCTGAAACTGAAGACTTCAACAGTTGGGGTTTTTTTTGGCCCTTGCTCAGTATCCTTTATAGATGAACTGCCTCTTGTCTCCTCCATTATGGATTCATAATAAATTTGTAGCCAGAGCATCACTGACTTGTTTTTGTTTGTTTATTTTGTAACAGATAACTTTTTTCTCAGATCTCTATTTTTCTTGATTTTGCCAAGATTTATCTTTTTTAATTGCCTGAATTTTCTGTTTATTTCTGTAACTGTTTATCAGTCATTAGAGAGAAATATTTTATGTTTGTAATTGGACTTTATAATGGAGAAAAAAAGTTTGATCTTAGTGTTTTAAAGGTCAAACAAGGACCAAACGGTGTGTTGTAAAAATGGTGAAAAGCCAAATTTAAACTTCCATTTCTTGTCTGACCCAAAGCGGTGCTTTATTTGCAGTGAATTGCCTACCATTGTGTTCACCAGTAGGACCAAACCCAGCCTGCGCTGGGAAGAATAGTTTAGACACTCCTTGTCTCTAGGCTGAGTGGTAAGGGTAGCATGTTATCAGTCCCTCTTTCCCAGTGTTGCATGAGAAGCGCCACTATGAGTGCTTCCATCAGCCTCACAACAGCATGAAGAGTTTCAGTCCTGGTGCACCTTATAGAGACAAATGCAGAAAGCATGGCAAGAGATGTGTTAGTGCCGGCCACAGATCCAGGTGCTCCTGTCTGTAGACTGCTGAGACTACACCTTAGTACCTCACGGGGCATATAAGTAGGGAATCTACATGCTTTAGTTGATGTTAGTCACAAATAAGAAGGTGGGTATTTTTGTAGCAGACACCCATGTACTTACATCAAACTTCCTGATGGTTCCTCCAAAAAGACATGATGGGTCCTTTAGGCTTATATTCACTGGTTGCAAACTATTCCTAGAGTCAAGCAGAAAAGTCTGTATTCCTGATGGCCTGGGCTTGCATGCTGTTTGTGTGGGGTATGTGTGTGCAGCATAGACCCATAAGCATTAAGGACATGACTCTTCTAGTTCCTGGCATTCCTACTGGTTGGAATTAGGCTGTTTATGGCTCAAAACTAGTTGCTGATACAAGGCAAAATTAAGTTTAAAAAATAATAATAATAATAAACCCAGCACTGCATTCAGAGATGAATTTTTGTGAACTTCAGTATTTTTTTGGTTGAGTTGAAGTTGAGGGCTTCTATGTAATGGTGAGATGAGTCATTGACCTGTGTGTCTTCTGTATAACTGTATGTGAGAAGCTTAGGGTGTTATTTAAAAACAAAACAAAACAACATCAAACAAAACAGAAATCCATCCAAGGAGGCAGACCACATCCTTGCGGTATTATCTCAGGCTGTGTAATGTCTGAGTGACTCTAATGTGATACGGAGACCATTGGCTGGAAGTCAACTCCCCCATGACAAGATAGGCAGCCTTGGGAAGCTGTTCCAGTGTAATGGCAACTCTGTAATTCCTCTGACAAAAAGACTGATCCCAGCTTCACCTCCCCAGTCTCAAGGCACAAATAGGCTCTTGAAAGCTCTTTGTGGTGGGTTGAACCTGGCCAGCAGCTAAGCATCCACGCAGATGCTCACTCACTCTCCCCACCCCTCCCATGAGAGATTGGAAAGAGCAAAAGCAAGAAAACTCATTGGTCAAAATTGGCACAGTTAGGTAAAAGAGAGAGGAAAACAAACAAACAAACAAAACAAAACAAAAACAACAAAAACAGCAAAGCAGAGGAAATCATTCACCACCTCACAAAGGCAGACCAATTGCCATCTGGTCTCTAAACACTGGCCACCTTGGAAACAAAAAAAACCCACGGTTTCTTTTTCCTTGACCCCAACTTTTATTGCAGAGCATGAGTTATATGGTGTAGAATATCTCTGGCCAGTGTGAGTCAGCTGTTCCAGCCTTCTCTCCTCCAAAGTTCTTGGCAACCCCCAGCCTACTGGGGGCAGAGTGGGAAAAAGAAAGTCTTGACACTGTGCAGATGCTGTTCAGCAAAAGCCGGAACATTGGTGTGTTATCAACACTGTTTGAGGCACAAATCCAAAACAAAGAACCATACAGGTTGCTGTGAAGAAAGTTAAGTCCATCCCAGCCACAGCCTGTACACTCTCCTAAGGTGGGTTGTCTCCTGATATTCATTTGTGTATGAGTCCTTTCAAAAGATGATCAGAAAAGGACTGGTACTTCCTGGATCACTTTTAGTGTGAGGAAATCAGCATCATGAAAACTGTCCTGACAACACTGGACAGACAATACAGACTAGAAAAGTATTAAAATAGTGAAAGGCAAACAAATCTTTTTTGTGTTTGAGTCATGCTTTTGTTGGCACCATTGTTGAACTTCTGGGAAACAAATACATGATGCCATCCGACAGTCCCTTAAAAAGAGAGTCCAGCTAGAGACAGGACATGAAAGATGCTAGGACACCTCCTGACACAGGTGTTTTAGCAATCCAGCATGCTTTAATAGCCTCAGGTTCTGTCTTGAATTTTTCAGTCTTCCAAGACCTCCATGGACCTTAGACAAACAGAAAAAGGGAATGGAAAATTATTTTCTATATGAACAGGACTTTAGATATAGAAGGCAACGCCTCTAAGAATATCTCCAGTAGGATTTAATGCCTGTAGCAAGTTACTAATTTAATGGTATTAGTCATAATTATTTGTCTCATGCTATTGATTTTTTTAAACTTATCATTTTTAGCTGCAAAGCTTACATTCTGACAGTTCATTAGGCTTGGAAGATTTAAATATTTTTCAATGCTAATTAGGATCTTGTACATTTAATGTTTCCTGACAACTTACTAAGTTTTATTTTTTCTGTCTACTTTTTCAGTGATTGTATTACAGAAAGCCACTCTTCTTACATTTCAATCCACTATCCATACAAAAGCTTGATATATATATATATATATATATATATATAATTGTGTCCTTCAATGTGAGTTGCTGAGTCAAATGAAAAACAAACCACCCTTCAACAGAACACATGGAAGTCATGGAAGTCACCAAAAAGAAATCCAAATGGAAATGATGTATTGTTTATGTGACTCCTTAGAAGTAAGGATGGGATGCTTTGATCGCAGCACTGTCTCAGATGCATAAATAGTTTGGCTGTACCAATTGTATTCCTGGAGAGTCCCTGATGGGAATAGTTGCACTGCAACTAAAAACCCTCTGTACCAACTAAAGCCTGAACAAGAGGAATTAGAATTTGTCTCCAGCTTTGGTGGGATAACATCATTTCATGTCAAGTAGGGGTTACCATGTGGAAGGAGGGAGAACTTTGTGACTTTCATATTTCATGTTAAACAGGAGGATCTGATTGTATTAATTTGTTGGGAGGAGCCGTTGCCTTTCTACAGTGGGGAAGAAACCCATTTACTGGACTATGCCATTGGGTGTGGGTCTTCTGCAACCATTTATTGACAATAATCACAGGAAAGAGGAGACAGAAAACATTCCCATTTCCTTGAACAGTACAGGCTTACTCTTCATTCCGTTGAACAGTGTAATACAATCATGTATTATAACTGTACTTACCAAAAAAAGTTATAGTTTCATCCTCTAGATTGTTTATTGGCCTGTGTGCTCCCTTTGCAATTAAATTGGTTTAAACTGAAAACAGATTCCAAGCTGAGGAATACATCTCTTGCAGAGAATCTGGAAGAAAATTTTTATAGATACTTACTTTATTTTACAGATCAGTTTTTTTTTTTTTTTTAAACTTTCAGTCCATTTCTAACTTGACTCTTTTTTTCCCGCTGATATTGGAGACAGCTGGACATCTATGAATTTACCAGCCTCCTGCAATCCTGGTTAAGGCCTTCCTGAGTACTCTGAGAGTCAAGTTTTTAAAATAGTGCCTTCTGCTTTTGAGGGAGGTGGTGTGTTCAACCCAGGGCAATGTTCAGTCAGGCACAATAACACTTTCTCCCTTGCTGTCTTGCCCTGTAGTCACAAAAAAAAAAAAAAAAAAAAAAAAAAGTAGAGCTGAATTCAAAAGAAGGGGCCACTCCAAAAGCTTTCTTTCACTGTCAGAATTAAAAGAGCAGTGGTGCAGACAGCCCTCCATGGAGCTACCCTACCAGGTTCTGATGAGCTGTTGCCTCGGCCCAATACAGGGCAACTCCATGGAGTGCAGCCCCAGTCTTTATTCTGTGGGAGTAGAATGATCCTATCAGTGACAGATGGGGCCTCTCAGAAGATCTTCAGAGGACCTTCATCCTGCTCATAACATCAGCATTCAGTATTGCTACAGCACTGTTTTGGCACAGCTTTACTGCCATGTTTCAGAGACATGGTGTCTCTGCAAGGGCAGCTTTTGCTTGGACAAACCATAGATCAGAGACTTTCTTTGATGACATTCACACCTAATTTTTTTTCCCGTTTCCCTGTTTTGCTTTGGTATTTCGTCACCCTATTTTAAAAATTATATCCTGTTCCCTTCTGCTTTCCTAAAATGTGTGAAATGCTGAGTTTGGATGTTAGCAGATGTTTTCAAGGTGACAGAGAAGCTAATGTGGATCATACTTACTCTTCTTCCTTTCCCTGCTGCAGTTCCTCTTCAAATCTTCCTATATGTCACAGTAAGTCAAGGTAATGTGGTGGTAAAATGCAAACGGCACATTGCTACTACTGGGACTTCCAGGCTTGCTCCCTCTCTTGGAGCCACACCACAGCTAACAACAAATTAACTTTTTACTTTTTTAAGATACGAGTTTATAAAAGCTGTGGTTAGGAATGTCTCAGATCACAAATAATGTTTTTAAATTCTTCCTCCTTCTACCTTCCTTCTGCTACTAAATATATTAGAGGCTTCTTCCAGCACTTCCAACTTCTTTTTCTGATGTTCCTTTTGAGGAGATTGCCATCCCTGTCAGTGATTGTTATCTTAGTCTGGATAGTGATCAGATCAGATTTAGACCAAAGTCCTTTCCCAACCTCAGCAAATATTACTCCCTGTATTATTCCGTATCTGCTACTTACTTGCAAAGGTAGGAAACTCAGGCAGAAATGGCTCGATATTAGACTATCTGTTTTTCATTAGTTGTTCTGGGTCATTGACTAGGTGTGGACTGGACACAGTAAAGATCCCATCAATAATCAAAAAAGGAAAAAAAAAAAGGATAACGCAAACTCTCAGCAGAGCAGCAGAGGTGTAGCTTAAGTGGATCTGCCTTGCTGTAGTACTAGAACAATAATTATTGCTTTGTAAGTGTAATTAATAGGGCAGATATTCTCCACCAAGTTGATTGTTTGTGATCAAACCACAAACTGGCTGTGTAAAGTTTGGAATTGCGGTTACTATAGCTCAGAGTGTAATAACAGTTTCACTGCTGAATTTGACACTGTTACAGATTTAAGTGTCAAAGGCTTAGACTCTGAATATTCTCACCAAATATTTAAAGAACTTTCAAGACTTGTTTTTTGCAAGCCTGTGAAATGAGAAGAATGGTAGAAAAGTAAAAGGAATCTCAATCTTTCAGTTCTATTCATATTTTATGATTATCTCTCATATCATTTAAATTGTTACTATTTTCAAACATTACCTTTTTCTGGTACAGAATTAATTTGTAATAATAACCCTCAGATGCAAAACTCTTTCCAACCAAATTTTGTACATAAAATTCAGCATCATATCACACAGTCAAAACTATCAAATTTAAAACTTGACAAGAGCAATTAAAAAAAATAGCATTCCACATCATGTTTTCTTACCCTTTCCCTTTTTTGGAAATAGCCTGCTGTGAAATTAATGCTCACTCATGCTTTTTTTTTGCCAGTAGATGGCATTCTCAATGCCCATACTTGTTGCAATGCAGCAAACTGGCATGGACCAAGCTCAGTATGAATACTTCTCTACAGCTTTTAGGTCATAGTACTTAATGTGATACATATGTTTCTACTTTGCTCTGAGATCTTGCTTGGAGTTCAAATTTCATACAATTGAGATCTGTCGACTGTGAAGGACAAATTCCTCAATGTGAAACGAGCTCAGCAAACTTTAGATTTAGAAGGAGAATACTGCTTATGCAGGGCGACAGCTGTCACAGCTTGAAGACCACAGGTAGTGATCATGATGAAAATGCTTAACATTAAATTAACTCTGCAGAGCCAATAAGGAAAAAAGAAAGACCATTATACAAATGGTTGTATTTGTGCATAAATTAGTGTATGCTGTATGTGTATCCGAGGAAATACTTGCTACATTAGCCTTACAGATGATGTATTCTGTGTATTGTCAAGTTGCCTCTAACAGACCTGCGCTTCTTCCTATTTTGAAGCTGGCATATAACTACAGCAAGACATGAAGTAGTGCTTCCTCTCTGGTGCTGAATTCAGAGCATGGCATGAAATAGAAGACCTGAGACCTAATCAAGTAGACTCTGACTCACTTGTCAAGTTTAGTATATCTCATTTTTTTTTCCGCTGTCTCAGTCTGTGGTATGACTGTCTGTTAGGAGTAGAGCAATACAGTAGCATGTAGTTTGACAAAGCATTTCAGTATTGTCTATCTAAAAATATTTGTTCATACAAGTTAAATCTCAGTGTAGCCTTTTGCCTTCCTTAAGGGCAGAAAAAAAAATAAATAAATCACGGCTTTCTAAGTGACTGTAGAACATGATATATCCCAAATTAAGAGATATGGAACTTAGTTCTTAACTTTGTAGAGTATAAAGACTGTCTGAGACTGTGTCACTCAGATGCTGTAGACAAACCTTGATCTGGTTTGTTCGGTTGCAGGGATGTAATAACATTTGATTCTTTTTGTCTTGCTTCAGTTTTCTATCAAGGACTGCTCTGCCAACTGTGCCAGTAGGGAATCTAATGTCAGTGATTTATGCAGTGTGGTCTTCATTAGAATTCAAAATGAGGCCACCATCTCTCTTCAAATAAGCCACCAGCCAGATGTTTGAAAGTAATCACTCCAGCGATCACTCAGCTTGGCTTGAGAATAACACAAACGATGAAAAGCTGAGATTAGCCATTCACCAATTTAACTCCTTCAGATTTCTGCATTGTATTAAAAAAAAAAAAAAGTGAAGGACATTTTATGAGACTGAACACCTGCATACATCTGCATCAGCAAAACCTTTCAATTTATGAAAATACTAGTAAATTGACATTCATATACTTGTCCATTTAGCTGATTTATCTGTGGACAATGTACCAGGACTCTGGACTCTCATAGGGAGCAGGTGTCTGTTATCACTTACAAATAATAATAATAATAATAATAACAACAACAACAACAAACACAGCCAGATGTTTATCTTAAATTGTGATAACTATACCATTTTGACAAATTCTTTTTTTAAGAATTGTAAATTCTGAGTAATTTTACTGACAGCAGAAGGGTCGCTCTAAATTAACCCAGACATTTATTAGGACAGCATTGGAGTGCTTTTGAAGAGTTGATATTTGTAGAGCTTATCTATAGATGGTTTGAGGGAATTGGTAGTGAAGAACTTATTTATAGTTTGTAACAGGGTTGCACACAAAATGAAATGCAGCACTGCTGAGTTGCTGTGGCACCACAGCAACTTAAAATCCTTGATAGTTTGGGCATTGCTGGGGCTGGCTATAAATCAGCTAACTTCCATTAGACCTAAACTTCTGTAGGAAGCTGAATGTTTGTGTGACGCATAATCCAAGCTGGTGAAGTAGCCTGCCATCTCTAACAAAGCTTAAGTTAAGTGGGAGTGAAACGCTTCTAAGCAGTGCCATGTGTCCATGGAAATGTGTGCTCTGTGGTTACAGAGATGTTCTTATCAGTCCTAAATCCAGAAATGCTTACCAGGTAAAGTAAAAATGTCATGGGAGGTTGAAATAAATGACATTTTGATTACCCCTCAGAGCCTGGCTTAGTGACTGACACAACCTTCAAATCCTGGGGGAAGAGAAGTGGCAAGGAGGGGTCCATGCCTTTTGTCACCTCTGTGAAGCCATCCCCGCCTTCACACAGCTGCTTATCTCGTGGCAGAGGGTTAATGAGAAGACTTCGGGGCTGGAGTTGTGGAAGATAATTTGAGTTCCATCTGTGTGGATTTCGATCTGGTGGAGTTCATTAGCATGCAGACAGGGCTTGAGCACATATCTTCCAAGAGGCCCATGACTTCCAGGCATTTTCACACTTCTGCAGATCTGTTGTGCCTTATGGGCTTGGCCCACATTTTCATATTAGCACAGTTTAATTAAGCAAGGAGAGATTGCTGCATTTCCAGAATGATCTACTGATATAGTAGATCAATATTTATTACAAAGATTATTTCAAATAAATGTCTGTTCTCTTAACACAGATTTGCTCATTCAAGGGCCCTAGAGCCATTTGAGAAACAATTAAATCCTCTCTGTTGTGAAGTGGAATATTAAAAAGGATTAACACTGACAGGGCAAGGCTTCTTGCTAGTTTAAACTACGTTCCCATTTCTTGCTCTTCTAATCTGATATTTAGGCTTGATGGAAGAAGGTGTGTTCAGAAACAGCTTCCCACTCCCTGCAGCAGTGTAAGTGTAATGGGGGAAGAAAAATGGGCCAGGATGTTGGCTAAAAATGATCAATCCCAAACAGAAACACAGAGCTGTAGAGGAATATACAACCAGTGTGCTGAGAAGAATTTTGGATAGCTCAATTCCATGCACTTGTCATGGTTATCCAAATTGGAAGTGCAAGGTTCGGTCTTCTAAAGTGGTCCAGTCTTCTAAACATTCACGTGAGCAGCCATCACTATGGAGCCATCTAGTACATGTTACATGAGGAGAGACCACATGTTCAGGTCATTTATTTTATAAGTATTTATAAAACAGTATATTATACATATTCTTTTTTTTTTTTTTTTTAAATTGCACTTTTCAGGTTAACGTTCTTATGAACTACTCAGTAACATAACTTTGTAGAAATGTATCAGTCTATAAAAAATGCAGTAAGGACTATAATCACCAAGTTAGAAAGTATGCCTAAACTGGCAAATATGGCTAATTTGACAAGTGCAGCATAAAAGACCTTTACTTTGCTGGAATCTTCAAATATAAATTGAATTTGTAGCTTAGGAAGCCTGTTTAACAAGAAAAGCCCTGTACCTGAAATTTCTTCTATTGGAAATCAGTCAGATTTTTCCTACTAATTCCAATAAACGCAGGATCTACCCCAACATTGTTTATTATTCCGTTCTCCAGGGGTAAGTGCTTTTTTTTTTTTTTTTTCTCAAATTAAGAATATTCTTGTGCATTTTTACTGTTTCAGGTTATCATCAGGTGTAGGTGGGTTGGTTAACATCTAAGAAGAATTCTCCTTAGAAAATGAAGTGTGTCAGACAACCTGAATTGTGCTTCATATGAAAGTAAAATAAAATAAAATAAAATAAAATAAAATAATGCCTATAATACAATGCAGTGAAAGCTTCCATTAGAAATCTAATGTCAACCTTTAGATTTCTTTCTCAAGATAAAATTTTAAAATTCACAGGGTAAGTGAACACATTAAGGATGAGAAAATACGTTAAATACTGAATTACTTTAATTTGTGGGAGACAAAATGGAACTGCAGTGATATCATGTACCTTAAAGTACATGTGATAGTACAAAGTGATATCATGTACTCCTGCATTGGTTTTTCAACTGATCACGATCCTATAGTATATTTGAGTTATAGTCATTTAATATTAGGTGCGTCAAATGTCTCACCAATGCTGACACTTTGTCATTCTAATGGAGTATAATTTATGAATGTCTGTAATTACACAGCTTGCATGTAATCAGCAAGATTTTTAAAAGGGGTGTATCATATCTAAAATAACATTTTCTGCATTGCACAGTCCAATTTCACCTGACATTTTGCCAGCCAGGGCACAAGCTTTCTGCAGGAAACAGCAAAGTATCTCTGGTCTCCTTTAGACAAAAGAGGGTGGAAAATTAAGATTTAAAAATTTGCTTCTAATTGTGCTGATAAAGTATTGCATCATGTAGATCAAACTACTGTAGATCATAGATACTTCTTTTATTGTTTTAGTAACTTGCTGTATTTGTTATGCATGAAAAAAAAACGTTTTTGATAACCCATGTTGATCATACTTGCTAATGAGCCAATGCCTACAATTGCTCCACTTAACTTAAAGAAATCTTCAGAACATACAGTGTTAGCGGGTAGATAATAAGCACACACAGTAGCTGAAGAAACTGATTAGTTTAATCACAGTTATTTTGCTTGCTGCCAAAGTGTAGGAGGATGGGTGATGCCACTGGAAAATGCTGAAGTATTTAACCTATGGCTTTGTATTTATGGAAAAATCAGTTCAGCCATTCTCTTTCAGAAACACTGGTATTGAAAAATATTTCTCCATTTTAAAAGGAGTAGACATTTACTACCTTGTTCAGATCAATTTATTATGAAACAGCATGACACAGTACTACAAATCTTAATAATGCCCAGAGGCATCCACGTTAAATTTGTTCATTTAATTTTTACTGCATTACTTTTCTCATTTAAACAACAATAGTAATGTAAAGTTAGTCACAGAGCTCCAATAACTTGCAAGGGTCCTTCCACAATATTCTCTACCTAATTCTGAAAGATTCATCTTTTAATATGCAGCTTCAGATTTCAAAGTCAGATCAATATTTTAGATAGATAGTTGAACACCTGTGTGTTTTAATTGTTAGGGTTTTTTTTTTCTTTTTTTTTTCTTTTTTCTTTTTCTTTTTTTTTTTTCCATATCTGGGAAGCTGCATATTTGCTACTAGTTCTCCTAGTTCAATCAAAGGACTTATTGCCAAAGGCTATGGGATATTCTTTAGGCAAAAACCCAACTGACTGAAAGAAAATGGGTGAGAAACACAACTTGCACTGGATCAGGGATTTCCACTGTCAAAAAAGAGGTGCCCAGCGCAACATTTTACTTTCCTGTGGTTGGAAACCAGTCATGTAAAAGATGTAGTTTATCTTTGAGATGGATATTGGTGATAGAATTGCTTGTGAGAGTGTTCTCTGCCAGATGATGAGTAGATCAGTAAAATGGCAGCCAAGTTTGTCCACTGCTTATATGATTGAGCAAGGTCCAGGTAAAGCTGAGAGAAAAGAGCCCCTGAATCAGTCTGGATTTTATAGGGAAGAGCTGGATTTTTTTCTTGTGCCAACTTTGTTCTGAGAGTTTTTCAAACAAGGTCACCAGAACACTGGACTTGTCATGTTCTCCATCCTGTACCAGACCCAGAAGAAAATTAGGCTAGTGCTGAGAAGGATAAGAGAAGGTGGCGATGGGAGAGACTAGAGGTAACTTTCTTTTTCTGGATATTACTAGGAGACACACTGAGTGGGATTTTGTTCCTTTCCAGGAGAAATATTTGTTGGTTACATCAAACTGCAATGTAACTAGTATTGTCTTCAATTTATTCTTATGTGAAGAAAACTGTAAAGAAAGTCTGTTGAATATAGACCTTACAAAGAGTCTGTTATTTTTCTTATAGTAGCCCAAGGGAAATCTCGATATCTTCAAAGCAATATAGTTCTTCCCTCTCCTCCCCACCCTCCACCCCCTCCCAAGGGGCAATACTTATTAATAACCTACAGTGACATTCAGACCTGGAAATTGCTTTTTTTGTTCTCAAGAAAAAAAATTAAAAAGTGCGGTACATACTCCATGTTTTATGTTGCCATTCAAACACCATTTTCAGGTTAATCAGTACTAAAGGAGAATTATTACCAAACGTAAGCCTTTCAAAATATTACTAGGTGAGTGGCTTTTCAATAGCCAGACAAGCTGTTCAGAGCACTTCTCAGTGCAGTAACAATCAAGTGAAAAGATAGTTCAGTATTGTGTTGTTGGTGGTGTGGTGTTTTTTTTTTTTTATTATTATCCCATTCCTTTGCTAATAGACCCCTTCCACTGTACTAACGTGATAATTAGCAAGAAATTGCAGCAAATCTTGACGTGGTCACATACTTCAGAACTTTAAATGGTTGGTTTAATTACAAAGAAATCTGCATTTGTTAACAAAGTAATAAAATGCAGAAACAGGGAATAAGTCCCCAACTGGGAAACCATACGTGCTGCTACTAATCTTGCAAAGGAATGCTTACTCTGCATAAACTGTTAGCTGTTTATATGTGTATATATAATTTGCATAAACCAAAGCTGACACAAGACAGTTTGAGAAATGATTTTAGTGATAATTTTGCTTTCCCTTCCTCTTTAATGAAACAAGAGATGGGAAGCCAAGTGTTCCCTTTGTGCCGTGTTTAAACAGATTTCCATTCTGGACAAAGAAGAAGGCTGAGAAAATTGTCATTAATATCAGAAGGACTCAGTCCTTGTCCTTGTACTTATCCTAGTCCTTGGATCCAAGTCCTCGTCCTTGTACTATTATGTATGACAAGTTAGTGCTATAAAAAGCCATTATAACTACAGAAGCTCTGCTGTACAGACGTTACATGGGTCTTCTGGCCCACGTACCCACATGGACCACAGCATGGTGCAAGCTAACAGAAATGAAGGCATATGGGAGAGTTGATTCCTGCACTGAGCATCCAAGTGTGCCCTTGTTCTGGATGCAGGAGCCTGGGACCCATGGTGTATGCTTGTCCTGTCAGAAACCCTTGATACTCCAAGGCCTGCCAAGTCCTTCTCCAGGTGGCTGCCAGCCCAATTTCTCTTCAGTGGAGAGAGATCCTCATCATCCTCTGCTTCAGTGCAGAGAGATACTCTCTGAATTACCATTTTTAAATGCTTCTTTGGACTCTCTCATATGTTTCTTATCCTACTCCACTTCCTTTGTGGGTTTCCCATCTATTTAGACTATAAGGTTGTCAGCATAGGAAACCCTAAAATTTTCATAAAAGAGAAGACCACCAAATTATTATAAAGGCCAAAACTAGATGATTCAATGGGAAAATTTAAGCTGAAAGAGATCATTTTAAAAGAGAGTTTATTTTTGTCTTTGTTTATAGAAGAAACAAAAACAACTTCAGCACTGGAAATGTAATGGAAACCCAATGTTTTTGTGAACTTTCATTACTCATTTAAAAACAGTACAATCGACCTATTTCTTCCCATGTGTTTTTTGAAGGGGAGCAATTTACAATAGTCAAGTTATAACCATTCACAACAAGCAGTTTGTGAAAAAAGTGCTGACAATGTCTTATTTGTAGCTATACTGCTGGGCCATTCCTGTTATGAGGTTACTATCTAGCTTTGACAGATATACTACAAAGGATCTTACACTGTCAGATGTCTTCTGAATAGAAATATACCTACGTTCCAGGAGGAAATGCAATAAACAAGTTTTTGTCAGGAAACTACATTATGGTTATATCTGGTTCTGTGAACTTCCTTTGCCAGATTAGATGACTTCACAGAGATTTTCATGGGTCCAGACATCATCATACGCTTATTCTCTACTCCACACGGAAAGTAGAGAGGGCAGCTGATGAAAGGTCTATGTGTCAGTCCTAGTATTCAATGTATTATTATAAAAGGTTGCCAGGATTTTTTAGAATAATCATGCAATAGTATGATACACAGTGAACATAAGAAAACAACATGAGAAACTCAAGCCTTGTGTCAAGGGAACACTAAAAGAATTCTTAAATCCATCCTTGACTAGGAAAGTGCTGACTTAGTTTTAGGCCTTAAGTCATAATGTTCAAAAGAACAATGGTACGTGAGAAGAGCCGTTTGCCTACACCAGGTCCCTAGGCTGCAAAGGACAAAATCTCCTCAGAGTTCATGAACATAAATGTCATTTTTTTGTTGTTTCACTGTCTGCTGAATAACCAAGTTGAAGTTAATAGTGATACTACTGTCATTGATGACTGTGTTTATTAGTTTTCTATTTATCACTATCCTGAACTAGTCAAATTAGCTACACAGTGCAAAATTCTGTACCCTTAGCTGAAGAGATTTAGTGCACTGCAAGCTGAGACCGTGAGGTGAGAGTCAATAAGAAGCAAATGACTATAATAGTAGGAATAGGTAATTAAAAACTGTCTTGTGTATTAATGAATAAGGAAACTTTTGCAGAGCAATATGTTTCAGGTCTTTTAATTCAAAAATGGTTGCACAGCCCCTATTTTTTTGGTTTATTTGTTTGGTTTTATATGTCTTCAAACAGGATGGAAGATCAGGTGTCTTTTTCTTTTTGAAGTACTTCCATTCTGATGCACTGAAATGTTATTCCCCTGCCACTTAAAAGTCCTTTTCTGAAGTTGTGAAAGATCCACGATCAGACACTCAAGGCTTTCTAGGCCTTGTTGTTTCTCACTAATTTTAAGGTCCTTTCCACTCCTCCTCAGACTGCCAGGAAGCAGTCACATGAATAGAATGGTCATCCTTTATCTGCTGCTGACGGCTGCCCATCTGAGGCACGACTATCTGAGAAATCTGTAGTGTAGCTGAAGTCTCTTTTGTCTGTTTCACAGATTGTCCCAGTGGTCAGCTTGGGACCAGAAGCAATGTGTTCTCACACATTCCTGAACCCATTCAGAACTATGCTTGACCTCAAATAGTGGCAGTCAGTATACTAGAGAAAGTTGAACAGTGCTCTCTTCTCTACTTGGAGGTATTCAGGAGTTGGACTCGATGATCCTTGTGGGTCTCTCCCAACCTGGTATATTCTATGATTCTATAATTTAATGCCCCAAAGAGTCTTTTCTTCTGGCTAATTGCACAGGGGCCATCAGCCCCAGGGCTTTTTAGAATAAATGTTGCTAATTGTTTTATTTAAGCTATGGATACAGTGTGTTCATATTTCTGAAGTCTCTTGCAGCATTGGCATTTTGGACTTTGTAGCCCTGCTTTAGAATCATAGAATCATTCAGGTTGGAAAAGACCTTCAGGATCACCTGGTCCAACCATCACCCTACCACCAAAGTCACCCACTAAACCATGTCCCTAAGCACTACGTCCAGCACCCCCAGGGATGGTGACTCCACCACTTCCCTGGACAACCCGTTCCAATGCCTGACTGCTCTTTCTGAGAAGAAATGTCTCCTAATTTCCAACAATTTCTCTATAGAACATGAGAACAAATAATGACCATAAAGTCAATGAGACCAAATGAAGTATTTTCATTTTACAAAAGCAGTTTTACAAGGTGTTTTCTAAAGTGTGCTTTTTGTTGTTGTTGGTGGTGGTTTTTTTGTTTGTTTGTTTGTTTTGAAGGTTAATCAGCAGTGCAGAATCAGCAGTTCAGACAACTTTCTCGTAATGATTAAAAAAGATAGATAAAAGGAAAATCACAAAATAAAATCTGAGGTTATGTTTTCTTTAAAAAAAAAAAAAGTAACATTCCCAGTGATTTCATCCCACTTATTATCATTCAGAATAATGCATATGAGTAAATTCCTAATCCAGCATATGATTTCTGTAAGAAATCTAAATCTCTCTTGTTTAATTTTAGAAAAATGAAGTTTGTTTCAATGTAACATAAGCCACATATATGCTAATGGGCAAAAATTGGTCTTATAATTTCAAACAGTTATTTGGAAAATGGTACTTTTAACTGTTCCCATTCCAGAAATATAACTAACATCACCGTCCAAGGACTTGAATGACTGTGTGCTCCATTGCAAGGTGCAAATACATAAACTGAAAGGAAAGCTTTCAGAAGGATATTGGATGTATTTTTGTTATCTCAGCCGTGTGCAAAATATGCTGAATTTGCTTCTTTGTAAATCAGATTTCACCTCTTACTAACAGCCAGACCGAAGAGAACCTCTTCTCTTCATATTTGTTAAGGCCAGGTAGAAAAAGAAAGCAAGAAATAGGAAAACACACAAAAAGCTAATATGACAAAATGTCTTGAATTCTTCAACTCAACCTTTTTCTTTCTAGTGTTTCTCCCATGCCCTAGGGCAAAGACAGGTGCCCTTTGGTCATTGTTAGGGTAAGAAAAACCCACTTAAAAGTTGAAACTGGGGACTTTAACTCTGCAGTCAGTATTCATGTGTTTTAATGGTACAAAAAGAATGTTAATACCCTTTTAGGTATCCTTCCTTCCTTCCTTCCTTCCTTCCTTCCTTCCTTCCTTCCTTCCTTCCTTCCTTCCTTCCTTCCTTCCTTCCTTCCTTCCTTCCTTCCTTCCTTCCTTCCTTCCTTCCTTCCTTCCTTCCTTCCTTCCTTCCTTTTTTTCTTTTTTCTTTTTTTTTCACTGGAATTGGACATCTTCTCCTCCCTTCCCAGACATCTTTTGATCCTCATGCCTCCAACTTGCATATGAGAAGCTTGAGGCTTCTGCCTGGCCAGCGTTCTGCCATGCCTGGAGCAATTGCTTATTAAAATGTTATAAACATATTAAGTATATTAGAACTTTATAAATAATTTATTAAATGCAATAGCTGAAGTTGTTGATTTTAAAATAACTCTGTGTAGAAAATGTTGCCTTCTTTTTTCTGTTGAAACTGCAGGGATCACCCAGTTACTCAAGGCACCTGAGAAACAAACTAATTACTACTTGCTAGTAGCATTTGAGATAGCACTGCAAGAAGTTGAGAGATGTCAGAAGACAACTGTACCTACCCTTAGGGACGAGGGTAAAAGTCTGACCAGGCAGTTTATATTTAGCACATCTCTTCCTGCTGTTGTAGAATATTTATTATGCATTCATTTTTGTGTCAGTTGATAAGCTGTGTGCTGTACAAAAAGAGATCACAAAAGACAGGCAGAATAAAATCAGACATGCTAGCGGATAAGAGAGAGAAGGGAAATCTTTTTTATCTTTCACTCGTCCTTAAGTTGTCATTGTCCTATCTAATATGATAGGACTTGTCTTCAACAGCAAAAGAGAACATACACTAGAAGGTGCTGGTTCTTTGTGGACCAAAGGAGGGTGGCAATTTGGGTGGTGACTTCCATGGATGCGTGAAGAGATAAGTACCTATGAATGTTAAAAGATAGTGATTTAAAACAGCTGATTCACAAATATGTTTCTTAAAAATATATTTTAAAAATAGTAAGACACAATAAAAAGCTAATATGTAGGGTGAATAAGTAAGAAAGCAAGAGATTATCTTCTGCAATGTTTAGAACAGCCTTCATATTGCAATAGCTATACAGCATGGTTGGGCATACTCTGAACTTCTTAGGTTACTCATTCAGTGGACCTTTGGATTTGGCTGGATCTTATCCTTTAAAGATTTAAGCACTTATTTATGTTTTAGTATAATCATTTAGATTAAACAAACAAACAGCACTTTAAATTGTGTTGTTGTGGTTTTTTTTTTGTTGTTTGTTTTTTAACTTTCCCTTTGTCTTCTGGTATGTCTCTTTTGTCTGATTTCAATAAGAAAAGCTTGAATGAGATGATAAAAAGGACACACATATCTGCAGATGGTTGGACCTACATTGCTAAAACAAAATCAATCCTTTAATTAAATAAATAAAATAATAATAATAATAGTAATAATAATAACAATAATAATAACAATAATAATAATAATAATAATAAAGGACTAAGCAACTGAGCGTTATACTGAAATACTGGTTTTTATTCATACAATTTGGAACAGCTGTTAGTCCTCTGATAGATTAGAATTTATTCTAGTATTGCTGCTGCACACATATATCTCAAAATTCCGTCCAAAAAGTCTACTCAGTTCTTAAAGATACTATCAAGTAGAATTTCTTCAGCCTATTGTTAAGTGCTTGCTCAAGACAGAATAACTGTGAATTCACTGTTGCTATGCCAATTTACATTAGTTGGAATCTGAGCCAGGGGTAATTTCCATCTAACTTGCAGATGGGATGTAGAGCTATATGAGAGAGGATGAATAATTTATGACTGAGTTCACAATATTATAGAATAAATCCACAGTTAGTTTATTCTTGAAGCCATGGGAAAATTTAGGTTGTGGTGCATGGTGAATGTATTAATTCATTGAAAATCTGTCACCATCAATGTTCTTTGGGATTACTAATTAGCAAGTTAATATATTTTTGGCAGTGTGAAATCCTGTACTTTTTATCTTGTAAATCATATTTTCTAGACAGTTATTTTTAATGAATCTGTCTCCAGTGGTTTTATCCAACTCCCACTGAAGTCAGTGGAAAAAGTTCTGCTGTCTGAATACCAGTTGGATCAGTCCTGTGTCAATTATGATTTTTTGTTTATTTGTTTCCAGCATTTATGATAGATGTTGCATGAGAAATAACTTATACTTCATAGGATTTCTGTTATTACAAATGTACAGTAGCCATAACCAGAATGTAGATCTCATGCACAGCAATTTACAAAATCCACATATTTCCAAAATGTTCATTAAACAACCTCATAAACAGAAATACACACAGTAAACAGACTTATTTGAAGTGCAGTGGTGGAGCAAGCACACAGAAAATTATCACAAAAACTGGTAAGTGTATTAGCCAGGGAGATACTAGCAGGTAGAATACAAACTACCTTTAGGTGGGTATTGGGTTGTGAGACACAAACTATTCTGCAAGGTGCCAGGACATACTTTGTGGACAGGACCTTGGTTTTGTGTGTATTTGAGCCACCACAGCTGCAAGCGTGTCTTGATATTCAGATGGGATGAGATGAATCCCTGCATGATCTAGCCATCCTTTGACCATTTCCCATCCTGAACTGGAAGAAGTTCAGAATGCAGAATAGTGACCCTGATTCTGCCACTGCTTTTCAGAGATGGTTTGTCTAGGCATATCTCAGCTCTGAAGAGGGGAAAATAAAAAGGGAAATGAGCTTGGGGAGGACTAATGCCTAATTATTCACACTGAAGGTACACCGAGGATCCCAGAGGTCCATTAAGAAACAAATAACTCTTGTTATTAGTGTCCCAGCCATCAGTTTAAGAGGTCTGATGTCATAGCCAGGGGCTCAGTATGGCCATTTCTAATCCCAGTGCTCCCCTCCTGCCCTTTCCCCCAGGGTATATGCAGTTTTTGCCAGTAATGTCCTTTGGTATTTGGAGGCAATGATGTATATCCTTTGGAGGTACAGCAGGGCACAGATGACAGTGCTGTTTGGAAGCAGAGAGGAACAAATGGGATTAAATTACACTCATGGCTTTTATTAGAAGCTTGACTGAAAACTGTCTTTACAGCAGGAGTGGCAGGCACACTTAGTGTCTGTAAGGATGGGAGAACGTGCCCTCATTCTGCTCCCCACAGATCTGCCCACTTGCAGTCATGCTAGCACAGCAGGAACACCTTGAAGACATGCTACTATGTCTCAGAGAAGTGTATAAACTGGGGTTGTGTTCAACCATTGTTGTAGAAAACTTGCATGGAGTTTGTATGGGTATGCTAGAGTTCCTCTCTGGCTTTGCTCCCTTACTTCCTCCTAAAATCTCAATTTATTACACTGTCTTCACTTACTCAATTATATCTGGCACTATCCTCCAAATACATCTCCAAATCCTGGATCAGTGTGTGAGAAACTAAGTTGTGTTTTTGCAGTAGAGAACTACTTTTCTGTATTCCAAGGTAGTTGGGTAGTCATAATAAGGAGAAATGCTAAGTAGATAAGTGGACAGTAGTAGGCCTCACTATTCCAAAATAAGGTGGAAGCTTGAAAAAAAACAGGATGAGCAGAGTGGGAATAGTAAAACAAAGATCACAGGTTCTCAAAACATAAGAAAGGGGAAAAAAAGAAAAAAAAAAGAAAAAGGGAGAAATTAAAGGGTTAAAAAAAATTTTACATATATGGTACAGAGGAGCATCGAGTAGCTTGTGAACCTGTAATACTCAGCCAATGAGGTAACAGGGGAGGCAATCAGGTGTCGGACAATAGGAAATAAAAGGTTATGATTTGTTTACTAAAATGTGCTCCTAATTGGCAGGACGCCCGCCATTGCAATAGAAAATAAAATAGCTTCACAGAAGATCCTGTCTGAAGAAAATTATTTGAGAATTTTCTCACAAGTGCAAGTGAGAAACTACCTAAAGGATACGAGAATAGGTCCGAGATAGGTAATGATCTCTGAATAGCACTGGGACAGGCTCCCTAGGGAAGTTGTCATGGCACTGAGCCTGCCAGAGTTAAAGAAACATTTGGACAACCCTCACAGACACATGGTCTGACTTTTTGAGTAGTCCTTTGGGAACCAAGGATCTGGACTTGATGATCCTTGTGGGTCCCTTCCAATGTGGATATTCTATGATTCTATGAATTGCAAATTCCAGCTAGGAAATACAAACTTTTACAGTGAAGGTACTCAGGAGAAGAAAAGAGGAAGAATTAGAAAACATCAATTTATTTTCTATTACACTACTTTTGGAATCCTATTGCAATGTGTTTAAACTGGGCAACAGAAATGATTACTTACTGAAACTATGTTACCATCAGCTGTAGAAAGGCTTTCAATTTTAACTTAAAGTTTTTGACGTATAGTTACTCTTGATCTCACCTGACAAGGTACTTGGAATTAGGGACTGTGCAATCTTACTACGTTTTTCTTGTTTCAGGACTTCAGCAGCTGAGTCATATTAATAAAAGAACTTCTATGAAGAGCTTCAATTTATTTTTTAGTTCATTGCTCCCATTGATTCTATTTGAAATGCAAATAATGGCAAAAAAAGGGTAGGCCGACAGCTGCTGCTGTGAAACATGGCACTCACGCCAAATGTAAATGCAGCACACAGGGAGAAACCCAGCAGCCCTGGGGCTTGGGGGTGTGTGTCTGGAATAAAGCAAGCAAGTGCTCCCAAGAGCTAGGGAAGTGAGCTGGAAGGAGTGCTGAAAGGAAACCAAAAGGAGAATTTCAAATTTGATCATTAGAAATGAAGATAGTGGAGCTGGTCAAAGATTTAAGCTAAGCTTATTTTAATTGAAAATTCCCTTTAAATAAAATTTATATTCTGTTAAAGTGACTTTTTTTTGTTGTTGTTAAGTGAGGACTTTTTGAGATACTGAGATTCAAGCCAATGCATCCTATCTTGTCTTCTTTTTGCTGCCCCCACAATTTCCAAGTTGAACATGGTGTAAAAGTTCAGTTCATTTAAAAAGCATTGTCAGAAAAGCTTTGTTTGCCAGTCGGTGCACAACTAGCTTTATTGAAGACATTCACACAATGTCTTCTTTTTCACCTGTTTATTCAGGAAAAGGGGTGAGAGAGGAAGGTCTGCACAGCCAAGGCAGGGGTGCTGTGGCCTGATGTGCTGTTGATGCTGCCCATGTCCACTCACCAGGGTGCTACAGCCGGAGGGTGTCCTGGGTGTACTGAGGCATCACCTTGACTCAGCTGGTGCATGCTGGGTTCACGCTGCTCATGCATTTCATGTTTTTTTTGCATGTTTGTATTGGATCATCTACTTCTCAGGAGAGCTTTTGCTCTGAAAACTACAGTTCAGGAAGAGCGGAGACAAGGAACAAGTGGAGAAAGGGTCTGGCCAAGGAAGACAGCTTGTAAGCCACCAGACTGCCTGAATGATTGCAGTTCCTCTGACGGTCTCCAGACCTTGGGGATGGGTTTACAAACAGGGAAGAACAGAGCACTGGAGTACGTTGTTCAGAGCCAGTGTTAATATCTCCTATGATTCAGAAAGTCTGGAATTTACTGGCTATAAAAACCGAAAATGTATTGTAGTCCATTAGGGTTAAGTCACTGAAATGAACGTGTTGTTTAACATATTACCTGATGCTAAGACGGGCAATTAATGTTTTCCTTGGATATTAAAGGTTTGCAGTGGATAGGGAAAATGTGGGCATATTACTGTTGGCATAACTCATATTCACATATACGAATGAAATACCACCTCATAGATACATTAATATACAGGAGAAGCCAGCTGGGGAAAAAGAAGCTCTGATGTAAGGTGCTCAGAACAGTTTCAGTACAATTAAAACTTTAACTCAGACCTACTAATTGATTTTAAGCTTGTGAATATGTATTCTTCCCTCAAACATAGTTAGTGTAGACAACTCATGAGGCTTGAAAAATCATAGAATCTACAATCATAGAATCCCGAAGGTTGGAAAAGACCTTCAAGATCATCTGGTCCAACCATCACCGTATTAATAATGTCACCCACTAAACCATGTCCCTAAGCACCAAGTCCAACCTTTCCTTGAACACCCCCAGGGACGGTGACTCCACCACCTCCCTGGGCAACCCGTTCCAATGCCTGACTGCTCTTTCTGAGAAGAAATGTCTCCTCATTTCCAACCTGAACCTCCCCTGGCACAACTTGAGGCCATTCCCTCTAGTCCTATCAGTAGTTACCTGTGAGAAGAGGCCAACCCCATACTCTGATGATAAAAATGAGCATTTAATATTTTTAAGGATTGTATGGTCTGAATTTTTTGAATGTTATGGAGTGTTTCTGAGTGTTTCATGCATAAAATGAAATATTACTATGTCAACTGAATTTTCATATCTCTAAGCAAATCATGAAAGCAATATATAGCATTCAGATGAGAGCAGCAGGGGACATTTTATAAATGTATTAAAATAACAGTAAACATGCTGTGGTTTGGTGGTACATTTATAAAGTGTAAGTCCACATGCTTTGACCTGGGGGAACAGCAGAGATGTGTTTACAGTTGCATATCAAGATTTAATATTCACTAACAGCAAATAGATTTAATCTGTATACAATGAGAGCTGTGCCAAAGAACTTGTGTTTTCATTTTATAGCAACCAAGCCAAGGACAGTTTGTAAATACATGTGCCAATTTTCATGGGATTCTTTGATTCTATTTTTTATTCTTTGGCATATGAAAAAGAAAATATTTCCCTAGTTGTAACTATCATTATGGGAGTTTTACCGTTGAACATATGAAACATTATTGTCACAGTCTAATATTCGTACCAGACCATATCTGTGATTAAAAATTGATTGGATAGTAGCCCTTGCTTTGTTGTCTTTTAAATTAAGGATGAAAGCATGGGTATGCAATGTGAGCAGTGTCTTACAGTATTTGGGGAAAACGGAGCAAGGGAAAAATATTGGAAATGCTGGAACCTCTTTCTGAGGACTTCAAATTGGGAAATAAGGGATGCTAGAGAGAGTGCCAGAGACATTATTTTGAAATCTAAATCTGATTTATTCCTACACTGTTGGCCATTACTTAAAGCACTGGAAAGCATGGCTTTGACTCACAAGTATTTTCCTGGAGGTGATGTGGATACAGATTTACCCACCTCAGCAAACCTCTCTGGTACCTGCATACAGACGAGCTCTGTACCCATCACTGCAGCCCTGAGGGGATGGGTCCTAAAACTGGGATCGTGACAAGGGATGTTGTTAGAGGTCTCCCTCATGTCCAGGTGAAATCTGCTCTTCTCTAGGGTGACCTTTGTTTGCTTCTAAACCATCCAAGCCTGGCAGATCAGTACACAGGTCTTTTTCTCTTTCTCTCCTGTAACTGGATATATACGAGCAGCCTCAGGGTAAGTGCTGAGTGTTCCCAGCAGCACAGTCCCTGTGTGGAGATAGTTATAAACATATATTTTTCTTTTCCTCTTTCTAAGTTATGTGAAGAAAATAAATAGTCTCTGTATGTAAATATACAATTATTTACCCGATGCTCACCAGCAGTCATATACCAGCTGGTATAATGAATAAAGTTTTGCCCAGGCAGTGACCTATTAAAGTTGGGTAACAGCGTATGGGATTTGGCCCACACTACTTGGCTTGTGTGGAGAAAGCCACTGTAACCAACAGCTCATTTCATAATCACTGGGTATTTATTTTTTCCAGGTTCGTGTAAAACAGTCTGAAGGGCTATTTCAGTACCGAGCCATGACAGTTCAGATGAGAAAGGTAGACATCTAACAGGATTGAGTGAGAGGTTTTCTTCAGTCAAGGTTGGACTGTGCAGTAATGAGGGTGTGGGACACGGAGCACATCCTGCGTCATTGTGTGGGATGCAAGTTGCATAAGAGACTCATTTTATGTATCAGGTTAAAAAAAAAAATCCTGCAAACTAGCTCTTCTTTGAAGATGAGCCCTCCAGAAGTTACCTTTAAGTTCAGAAATTCAGGTAGTATAGAATCCTTTTTCTTAAGAGAACGAGGTGAAACCTCACTGTGCAAAGGTGATGCTGCCTTGCTTCATGCCGTGTGTGCAGACCTAATGCATACTATTGGCCCTAAGGCAGATGTGGCATAAGAGCTATATTCAGTTTGAATTTCACTTTCTTCATTTACTGTGTAGCTATCAATTCTTAGACAACACACAGAATTACACCACTGTAGCTGAATAAGGATAATGTATTTCTTGTGATTTTTCCAGTGGTTTTCTTCAAGGGATCCTGAAATAGACCTCCTTTTTTTTTGTGCCTGTCAAGGGCACACTATTAAAACTTATGAATATTCTCATGGAGTCTTACCAAATGTAACAAAATTCCCATTTTTGCAGCTCTAGATTCTGCATTTTGTTTGTTTGTTTGTTCATTTGTTTGTCTGTTTTGGGGGGGCTGGGGGGAGAGAAGGGAGGACTGCAAGAATTTTTGAGACAAGCGATATCAAAATAAAGGTGTTGATTATTGATAAATGATTTATACATACAAAATGTCTATAAAACTGTCCTTACTCTGTCTGCAGAATATACCACTCTCCTTTCTTCTCACCCATGTGAGAGCTGAGTTTTTCTTCATGTTTTCTGTATTGTGTGCATATCACCTTCTGTTACCTAACTCCGAAGTGCTGTTTGTTTGTTCATTTGTTGTTTTTTTTTCTGGCTCTCAAATTCACTGATTGTTTTATCTGGGGAAACTTTGCATGAAGATAATTCAACAGTATGACCCCTGTGGCTACTGCTTAGAGCCTCCAGAGACGAGGACTGATGGAGCTTGTTTCCAGGGGCAATCAGTGCAAGATGATGGCAAAGTCTGGAGCCTGCTGAGTAGGAGAACCAGACAAGTGGGAGGACTATCTTTATAATGAGAAGGTGGACTGAATCTCTTTAAAAATCTATACTTTTCTAAATACCTTTTTTCAACAAAATGTTCGCATCTCTAGATCTCTCAAGGACTGTTTAAGAGCTTACCACTTCAGATAAATTATCAGTGTGAATCATGAAATCTCCAGATGAAATACATATACAAAACATCTTTTAAAACATGCAAAATAAAAATACTGTACATTTATTTCTTCAGTGTTTCCATGTTAGCTGGAGTTATTTTAATAATGTTCTGCCAATACATCTCCAGATTTCATTTTTGACACATTTGTAAGTGGATATTTTTCTCTAATTGTATTTAATGTCTCATCTTGGAAATTCATTGCTGGAGGCTAGCTGGTGTCAATTGCCAAAAGTAATTAGAAAGATGGAGTTTGTTTAAAAAGTTGGTGATCACTGTTCATCCTGCTTGCACCCTAAAGCATCACAACTGGATGCAAGACAGAGAAATTAATTCTAATCCTGAGCCTAGTGGAAATGTCTCTTACTAAAGTTTGAATTTTCTAAATTTCTTGATAGAAAAACAGAGGGTACCAATATTTTTTTATTTTATTATTATTATTTTTTTCATGGCATGGTGAAATTTGTGTGATGAAACCTGCTTTAATTACTCAGTCAGTGCCTGCAGTTCATTCTTAAATAAACATCTTTGTATTTGAATACATGATTCTATACCAACCTCCAAAAAAAATTATTATTATCTTCAGTTAAAAAATAATTTACAATGCTCTGTAGTTTAGTTACAAATATTCAAACTGAAAATAAAACACATGTTGTTCTCAGTGGGGGAGAAAGTGTCAGGAGAATAGAATCGTAGCAGTTTACAGATTAATCTCCTCTGCAGAGACTGGTCTGTCCATGTGTTGAGGGACCAGTCTTCCAGTTACAGGGCACCAGGTGGTCACCTATGGCTGATTTAAGAAGCAAACACTGCCACAAATGCTATTAGTAGTGTGTAATGAGATTAACTCCCCATAGTACTTGCAATATCCTGGAGGTTTTTCGTAAAGCAGCACATGGCTGATCACCACATCTTAAACAATGAAGAGTTTAATCTTTCATTGCCGTATGCACATAACTCTCATTGGCATTAATAGGTGTTAAACACGCACATAAAAGGAAGAATAGACCTTAAAGTTTAAGCAATCTTGGTATGCTAAAGGTTTCTAACACTTTCACAAAGAACCAGACCAAAATTGGATGACTATTCCCACTGGGTGAAATTATTAAGTATTTTCAGAGATTTGTATTTTTGAGGCATAAAGGGTGATTTAGAGGTTCCTAAATAACAAAGAAGATTTAGGAAAAGGCAGGAAGACCTAGCTGCAAAACACTGAACCTAAGGTAGAGCTCGTAATTAATTATTTTTTCCTTTCTTGACAGGGTGAGCTCTTTGCTTGCTTGAAGATTAAAGTAGGTGTTTTTAGAAATAGATCTCTTCCTCTCTTTCCTTCTTTACTTATTTATCCATATTCGCGTTAGTGCAGGGACAGAAAGGAAAAAAACAATCCAAGCTGGTCTCTTGACTGGCCTCTGGAGTCTGCCCACTTTTGTCATATAGATGGCCAGCTTTTGCTGCCACACTTGCTGGTTCATTGATTTCTGATTTCTGAACCCTTTGACTTCTGATAAAGGGTATTTTTTTCTTTTACTGTATCAGCGGATATGAGCTACCATCATTGTTTATATATTGCTTTTGATATTGCAGTTTCCACAAGTGATTAGTGTAATTGCTTTGTGAAAATTTAGATTTTAGGTACTAAAAGACACTGACTTTTGAAGATAATATTTGGATACAGGTTTGTATTTATTGAATATATTGCCTTTTTTCCCCCTCCATCCTTGTTTATGATGTTCTAATTACAGGATAGCATTGATTTTTTCAGTTTTATAATACCGTCCAATTGGTTGTACTTAAACATATCATAGGAAAACTTAAGAACAAAGACTACTTTAAGCATTAATTCCAGAAATGAAAGCAAAAAGAAGGTTCACTTTGTGCTGAAACATGTAGCTGGTAGATATGCTTTCTCATTTTCTCTTTATGAAAACTTGGAATTAATTAATAGCACTTGCCTGTATTGTACTTGGAGGCAGTTTGTTTCATATTACATTTGCAGTTTGTATAAAACCAAAGAGAATTGCACACATCCAATCAAGAGTTAGCAGATGAAAGAGTTTTGAGGTTTTCAAGTGAGTTTCTTGTCTGGAAGAGGAAGATCTCCACCTTTGTGTAGAGCAGTTGATCTCTGTTTTCAGACCAGGAAAGCTTGTGTTACTAGAATATGACAGTGAATTTAAGTTTAGAAACTGATTAGTAACACTAATAGCACTGTTAATCTTCATGGTGTTTTTGTTGTTTTGATGTTTGATTGATTTTCTTTTCTCGCTATATAAAGCAAAATATAAGCTTTGGGCAAGATATCCCATGGAGCTGGGAAGGTGGATGGTTACTGAAGGAAAAGACTAAACCAAATTCTTATTAAAGGCTTACAAACAAAATATCTTGTTAGGTTTTACAGTGGTTGCAGAGGGTCAGAGAGATATTCCACAGCTGGTAATTTAGTTGATAGTAGTAATATATGTTTGAAAGAATTGGAAGTTTCTAATAGTTATAAAAGTAAAAACAAGTTTTTAAAAATACAAATTTTTGCTTAACATAGCTATTATGGTTGTATGAATTATTCAGGAAACAGCAAAAAAGCTGTGATGTTACTTGTGAAACAACTTCACCAAAACATAAATTCCTTTCAAAGTGCATCATTAGGTGAATCATATTTAAGGAGGTATTTTGGTTAACAGCCTGGGATCTTTAATTTATGTAATAAATATTACATTACAGGTATCAAGGGTAGGTTGCAAACCGTTGTTTTTTGTTTGTTTGTCTGGTTGTTCCCCAAGAAAATTTATTGATTTCCAGGCTCAAGGAGGATTCAAGGATAAATAATTTTTATACTGAAATTTAAGTGCAAATCTGGAGTGCAAGGCTTGCTTCAACAGCCCTTAGTGCTTGTGAACATATCTGTCATTCATTATTCATGGACTGCCAAACCAATGAAATTATTCTCTGAACTGAAGTAGGAGGAAGGATAGAAATTATATATAAACTGAGAAACTTTGATTTTTTAATAAATATGTGTCGAAGAAAATCTGCTTGAGGGAGAGAATGGATTCCCCATGTGTGAAACCCCTACTGGTTGCATTAAGACTTTTCTGATTTTCACAGAGATGGCAGATGAACTTAAAAATAAGTTGCATTTGCAATAATGACCCCAAGACCAGAAATATCCCCCAGAGGGTTTTAATTGGAGCTTTGGGTTTGGCTTCAGCTGCCACAGTGATGAAAGCCCATTAGTAAGTAAGCTAAAGCAATTTGGTAACATTAACAGAGACCTTCTGAAGTGATCAAAATCCAGAGGCTTCTCACTGAAGGAAAGGAGACTAAAATTGCATTCAGGTAGAGATGTCTGGGAAGGGAAATGGCAGATTTCTGATTTTTTTTTTTTTCTGAAATGCTCGTTTCAGTATTCATCCCTTTGCTACACATTTTGCATTACGTGTTTTTCCCTGATATTTACTGTGCTGTCTTCCACACAAAGCTGGAATTTGCTGTGAAGTGCAAGCATGCATTTGCACAGAGTGCTACAGGGAAAAGGAAAACTGTTGGGAAACTTCCCCAGCAGTCAGGAAGGTAAAGGCAGAATGGCTCAGGCAGGCACTGCAGCACAGGGAGGTAAAACTGAAAGGATGTTAGAAGGTTTTAGCAATAGCAACATTGGAAGGGAAGTAAAATACATGTAACCGTTTTTGTTTTGTTTTGTTTTTCAATACAGGAAGGATCTTGTCTAGTTGTTTAAGTTCCATTAAGGTGAAACATAATGCTGATGTTTTCTGTCTTATTTTTAGCAGTAGATAGTTATAATCAGAGAAACTCTTCCAGTCGTCATTGAGCTCAGTGGCAATTTTCCTTGTTCATTTGTATTTGTGTTAGACACCATGTTGTTTAATACAAATTGGCATAATCATTCTTTATTGGAAGAAGTTGTTAAAATTAATCTGATGATTCTTCTCCGTAAAAAGCAGCCCTTGGAAATAGTCCCAAGCTTTCTCCCTTTGATGCATGAATTTGCTTAATGTTTTTAACAGCCCAGTAAATGGTTTTGCTTGTAATGCTATGAGTGTACCGGGCACTCGTTATAACAAAAGAACAAATATGCATCTAACCATCCCATATTATGATATAGGGTGCTGCTTGAGAAACTCTGGAGTGTGAGGTAATGAGACACAGCGATATTGGGGGAGAATATTCCAAACAAGATTTTGTTTGTCTATTTGACTGTTACTCCAAGTTGGGATATGGAAGAGAGTTTATTTTTCTCAAGTCAGCAAAGTCGAGAATCACATTGTTGTGACTATTACAGAAGCAATTCTACTGGGGAATGGACTGCTCTGCTTGTGATTGTTTTGGTTTCTGGGTCCAAGATATTTTCTGGTTTTAGAAGAAATTTCCTTGTAGACAGAAGAGATCATTTCCAGAAGAGGTCTGATTTTGTGCAGTTCTCTTTTCTTTTCCCTGGTTAGTAATACTTCCAAATGCAGGCTCAGATGAGGACTTTCTGTGACCTTCATGACTGATGAGTCAGCTCTGCATCACTGCAGTCTCCCATCGCGGTGCGTGTTGGCTGCCAATTTCTATGCAGTACCAGGGTAATGCACTGTGCAGCTGAAAACTAAAACTCCAGATCCATGGATCAATTTTGCAGCATATCTTAGAGCTGCCTTTACCATTTTCTGTGCATTTGGGATTTAAGGGCAGGAGAGAGATTAGCATGAGGCAATGAAAGGATTACAGCCTATGTTATTATACAGGGCTGACCACAGCATGGATGCCATTAACTTCCTCACTAGCTGTTAGCAGCATTTTAAGATTATTACTTGTAATGGAAATGTGTAACTCAAGACCACTGCTTACAGAGAATCTCACATTTGCCTACCTGTATCAAGTTTATGAGGTACAAATTCTAGGAGAGGAAAAGATTAAATTCATTTGCTTGATAGACCTGGCCAAATCTCTCCGTAACTTCAGTGGGTGCTGGTTTCAGTTTTCTACTGCCATTTGTAGATAGAGTTTCAGTGTCTGGAGTGCAGAAGGTATTATTTGTTAAATAATATAGATATCTTAATAGCCAGGCAAATGGTTTATGGAAGAATTTCATCCATGGACAGTAGTTAACAGTGACTTAAGGAGATCTTCTAAAAAATAATCCATTATGGATAGCTTTTTAAGTATTCAGTATTTTATAATGCACAACATACTGATCCACCCAGCAGAACCAAAAGGATTGTGTAGCTAAGGCACTCTGCCTGACTTCTAAAGATTCAGGTTTCTGTATGACCTTGGAAATTGTTTCCTTATCTCTATTTTATGAGTTTAAAATGCTTTCACACCTACCAGATGAATCTTTTGAACCCAGATTATCTTTTGAACCCAAAAGATAAAGTTAACTGTGAAAGCAGTTGTTCAGAGATCACAGTGTTTTTAGGTTTCTAATCTACAAAAAACACTATATGGGAATATTCCTAAGCAAGATCAAAATATGTATTTGAGGAAGCCACTGGGAACCGTGAATACTTTAGGGGGAGATCCTAATTTTTATTTATGTGGAACCACCTATAAGTGCCACCTACTGCCTTGAAAATAAAAGACTATGCAGTTTATGTAAAATGGTTTTAGGGGCAAAACAATTTAAGAATAAGACATAAAGATGCCTATGTACATATTTATGTTGATGAGTGCTGCAGTCTTCTAGCTGCCACTGAGACTTCTGAAAAAGTAGAAGTGGTGGAGTTCAGGGACAGCCATGCTAGCCTATAGCAAAAACTGGGCATTAAAAGAGAAAGCAATGACTGCTGCCAGGAGTCCAATATCTCTGTAACAACTGGTTGAGATACTAGGTGGTTTCCCCAGAAATAAGAAATCTTAAGCATTCAGAATAATTGGTTATCCTAGGACAGATAAGGAAAGTTTGGTCTTGTAATCAAAGAAGGATTTCAGTAATTAAAAGACTGTCACTCACCCACAGAACACCTTTTTCTTCAACTGCTTCTCAAAATGTTTTGGTGTTCTTTAGCTGTTGGTTAAAATTGGCAAGGAAATGCTGCTTTCTTCAAGAAGAGGCTTGTATTTTTGCCTGTTGGTAGCAAATTTTAATGCATGACAACAGTAACTTGCAGGTGAATTCATTGAATGGATTGGTGGTGCTGACTGACTACTGGTTATATATTTCCTTTAGCAAATTCAAGTGTTAACCCATTTATCAGGAGCATTGGAATCCATTACAATTGCAAGAGCAGTATATAAACAGGAAGTGTATTTTCATTCTCTTTGGCAGTGATTTTATTGAGGTCTTCAGCCATGTTTAAGTTTCACTCCTGTCCGTCACCTCAGTGAAATCAATAATGAAAACTCCAGGTGACTTGGTTCAGTTTCTGAAGCATACCCCTTTTTTGTCAAAACAAAACAAAACAACAACAAAAAAAAAACACTGGATTTGTAGGCAGTTAAAATGTAATACATAAACTTTTATTTGTTGTGCTTTAGACTGATTTGCTTCAAGTTTTTTCAGAGTACTTTTTGTAATACGTCTTCATTCAGAAGAAATTTTTAGCTCTTTAGCAATCATCCTTAGAGCCCTGAAATTGTAAAACATGAAGAATTATGTGAAAAATGCTGTTTCTGACGGTGAGTGATGATAGCTGAGGGTAATAATTTGCTCCTGAGAGTACCAGATGGGAGAGAAAGACCAGCAGTTTGCTTCTGCTTGATGAATGGCTGTACTTTGACAGCAAATTGGATGTCACATAAAGTTGGCGAAGGGTGCAAGAAATTGATATTTATTGTGTAAAGTTGATACAATTAGTCTGTTGATAACAGGGTATGTGAAAATGTGATTTAATGCATTGAATTCACTTCAGATTTCAATGTGAACTGTGGAGCCCCCTGTGTTGTTTGATAGGGGGGCAGCACTTACAGCATCTCCTAGTGCAGCTCAGCTCAAGTCTGCAAGCATTACAGGTTAACATTTGAGGCAGAAGATATGAACCCAGATATGAATATTCATGTAAAGGGGTTGGTTTGCTTTCCCTGACTGCTGCTCAAGAGTTCTGAGCAAGGATAATGGACTGGCTTTGTGTAGAGTAACTGGGGGCTGAATTGTGCAGTTTCTTTTCAGGCTGCATCATCATCTTCTGTCTAGCCATATATTTTCAGGGATCTGTTACTATCTCGAAATATAAACTCAGATTAAAACTGATATATAAGGACTTATCCAAGAACTAAAATGGAATTATATCCAACTAGTCTTATTTCATTAAATAAAAATGAGCTTAAAAGTCTTAAAATACAGTATGCTGCAGGACATCACCTCTCAGGACTTGCAGTTGCTAGGTAGGTGTGAGTAGGAAAAACCTTTAACTATCACCAGGCTGCAGCTGAACCATATGAAACTTGAATATGAATTCCATTTGTATCCAGAAGGAGAAGGTAAAGCAGGGGTTTATACTTCCCACAGAGTCACAGCACAGTTTAGACTCCAGCAGATCAGATGCAAGAGATAATCTAACTGCAGAAGTGATGCATAATTCTCTATAAAAAAGTACATTGTGTTTGATTTGAATCTGAACTAACCATTATGTTCAGGGCAAACAGGTTTAAATAATTACAGGGAAAAGAGTAACGCTTTAGTGTCGCTCTTCCAAATCTTTGTCACTGTCAGAGGGTTCAGCAATGTTAGTAGAGCTGACTTTTAGTTCACAGCTGTCATGTCAACTCAGCATCCTAGCCACTATGTGTTTTATTTTCACTCAGAAATGTGTAAAGTATTGCGATATTCCTACATATCTATAAGAGTTCTTGCTGGAAATATATATATATATATATTATTCCTTCTTTGCACCCAGATAAAATGTAAGAAGTCATTAGGTCACACTGAGCCCTGGAGGCAGTGAATCTATCTTCTCTGATGTAAATGCAGTTATGTCTGTTATGTACACCCCATCATGTCAGCTAGTTGTAAGACTGACTGTTCAGCCTCTGCAGCACCCTGCATCACCTGCGGGGATCTCAGAGAGTGCCTGGAGGGGCTTTCTGAAGTTCCTCTCCCACTGTCCAGTGACTTGACGTTATGTGGCCATCTCTCTAACAAGTCTGCAAATCTTCTCAGTTGCAGATAGGGAACTCTAAATTTTTACAACATCAGAATTTGTTTTGGCAGCTCTGTAAAACCCTCTACTTTGCTTAATGCTGTAAATTTACCTATTTCTCTAGTTTACAGTTCAGGCCAGAAAAAGTTAAAGCCTCTGGTGACCGCATTTCATTGGAGAAGGTAAAGGGGATGGAACTCTGCATGTCATATATGCAAGGTTTCTTCAGATAACAGATAGTCTGCTGTAAAGGAGGATCTTGATCCTTCCTCCTTGGTCTGGAATTGTTGCAATGTAGTGCCTCCAGACTGACAGTGGGGAAGTTTAAGGGCTGGTCACAATTATGGTGTTATATGATAATTTATGACTGTTGATCTTTGTGTTGAAAATAAGAAAAAAAATAGATTTATTCAGTTAGTTTAAAAAATAACAGCCACCAAATGACCAGTCATCCAGAACTCAGAATACCCTATTGATAGCACAAGGCAACCATGCTGACCACGAGGTTACCATGACATTTTTGAAATCCCTACTGGAAAAATAAGGTGAAACAGGTAGCAGTTTGAAGTTATCTAAAAGGTAAGGGCTATTGCACTATTGTTTGCTAGGGAAGAAGCTCAAAAGGAATTTATTACTTTAAACGGATTACATGCAAAGGATATGATAATCTTCCAATAATTTCATCAGGCATGGCAAAACTGAAACCAATGTGATGATTCTTGAACATCAGTTATTGTTTTCTAGCATAGTGTCTGATGTACCCCAGTACGTTTTTGGAGTCTAGCAACTCACGTAGTGTGCTCAGACTGACATCTTGTTGTGTGCCTCAGGCTATTACTTCTTTTTCTGCTAAAGGTGTATTTTGTTTTATCAAAATAATTAAATACAAAAGAGTGTCTGACTTGCCCATGCCTTGACCTTCAGTGGTTCAGACCACCCCACTGCTGCCAAGCCCTGTGCACTCACATGTATGAAATCCTTAGCTGGTAATATTTTTCAGTCATCCAGCTCCGGCTTTCCATGGGCATAAAGCCACTACAGCTTTTAAGGGGTGACTACATCAGTAATACCCACAAACTGCTAATGACACCCAGCATGGTGACTGGCGGAACAAGGTGGTAATGCCTTTTGAAAGAGAGAAAATACTTTAGTGTTTTTGTGTGTGTGTGTTTTTCTTTGGTTTTTTTTTTTGTTTGTTTGTTTTAAAATGACATAGAAAAAAATGTTAAAAAACGTTAAAAGTTGATAAAGGATTTTGTTTGAACGTCAGCTCAGCTGCTAAACAGTCATCATCTTCAGAGAAAAGGTGTTCTCCCATCACCCTCTTTGCCAGAAACACCACAGAAAATATTTTCCTGCTTCCTCAATGGATGGGCTGTTCTGAATTTAATTTGTGTGGAAATGGCTTTGATGGGGAGTGAGGGAGTGCTGGTGTTCATCCTGGGTGGTGGGAAGGGCTGCTGGGAACTCTTCTGTTGAACAGCTTTTTGCCTATAGCATGCATCCCCATGGGCTGGTGTTGCACAGGCAGAGTAAAGTGTGTCGATCTGCTCGAGGGCAGGAAGGCTCTGCAGGAGGATCTGGATAGGCTGCAGCGATGGGCTGAGGTCAACTGTATGAAGTTCAACAAGGCCAAGTGCCGGGTCCTGCACCTGGGGCGCAACAACCCCAAGCAGAGCTACAGGCTGGGAGGTGAGTGGCTGGAAAGCTGCCTGGCAGAGAAGGACCTGGGAGTATTGGTTGATAGTCGGCTGAATATGAGCCAGCAGTGTGCCCAGGTGGCCAAGAAGGCCAACAGCATCCTGGCCTGTATAAGAAGCAGTGTGGCCAGCAGGGCTAGGGAAGTGATTGTGCCCCTGTACTCGGCTCTGGTGAGGCCGCACCTCGAGTACTGTGTTCAGTTTTGGGCCCCACGCTACAGGAAGGACATGGACGTGCTTGAGCGAGTCCAGAGAAGGGCGACCAAGGTGGTGAGGGGTCTGGAGAGCAAGTCTTACGAGGATAGGCTGAGGGAGCTGGGATTGTTCAGCCTGGAGAAGAGGAGGCTCAGGGGCGACCTTATCGTTCTCTACAGTTACCTTAAAGGAGGCTGTAAAGAGGTGGGGGTTGGTCTGTTCTCCCACGTGCCTGCTGACACGACGAGGGGGAATGGACGAAAGTTGCGACAGGGGAGTTTTAGGTTGGATGTTAGGAAGTACTTCTTTACCGAAAGGGTTATTAAGCATTGGAACGGGC
The DNA here is from genome assembly GCF_040182565.1 of Anser cygnoides. Taxonomy (NCBI): domain Eukaryota; kingdom Metazoa; phylum Chordata; class Aves; order Anseriformes; family Anatidae; genus Anser; species Anser cygnoides. The sequence continues at coordinate 81,353,523 of NC_089912.1, read as the reverse complement.
TGCCCAGGGAGGTGGTGGAGTCACCATCCCTGGAGGTCTTTAAAAGACGTTTAGATGTAGAGCTTAGCGATATGGTTTAGTGGAGTACTTAGTGTTAGGTCGGAGGTTGGACTCGATGATCTTGAGGTCTCTTCCAACCTAGAAATCTGTGATACTGTGATACTGTGTGTGTCAGCAGTGGTTCTTGGTGAAAAAGACTTAAAACAAGGCTTGCTTGCTTTCCCTTGCCATTCATTTACATTTTGTGCTTGCACAAAATTAACTGCAGTATAGTTAGTTAGAAGTGCATCCCACGATCATAGTGCTTGGTTGGCCTGAAAAGACCAACTGTGTAAGTTAGAAACCTCTTTAGTCACTTCTCAATGTTACGGGCAATACCAGTCTCAATAATCCTAGGATATTGGTCGATGGGATTCTATGGCCATAGGAACTGGGATGACGGTGGAAATCACTCTCTAACGAACTATCACACGCAGTTTACTTCTTCTCTCTATTGGACTGCTTCTGGATCAGACAACTGCCAAGATGATTCATAACTGGTTTAAATTTGAAGCTTTACTTAATGAAATTGGGAATGAGGAGATACTTAGATTTCTTCCAAACAGAATTAATATTTAATATTTATTTCCTGAAGTTGTTAGATAAGACTTTGACTCGCCTTTCTGAAACTAAAGTTGGGTAAAATATGGCTACCCAATTGCTGCTGTGCAACCTGGAAATTTTTTCCTTTCTTCCTCTGTCACATCATAAAAACATTCCATTAAATGTGTAGAGATAGGCTGTAAAAATCCAGTAGAGTTAATTTAGAGAATCTCCAGGTCTTCTATACACATCTCCAATCCTCCTACTCCATCTATAGTTTAGGAAGTCACAGTCTCTAGCCAAGCTGTGAAATGGTCATGCTACTTTCTTCTCCTACCCTGTGACATTTAATTTCTCTTTGGTAAAACTGTCCCCCTGGGAGACTTTCCTTCATCACAGCCAAGCATCTCCAAGTAACAACCTGAGCAGCAACCCTGTGTTGCTCCTACAAAATTGTCACGTCCATAAAGGATGTACTTTTTACTATTCAAGCAATGGCATAGGATCATTTTATGGTTAATAGCAATAGAGCCCACCCTAGAATTTTACATGAGGGAAGCCCTTGTAGTGTCTTGCACCCTGCCAGTGCTCGGTCCCCACCCTGTGTGGTCAGCAGTAACACACACCCACATGGAGGAGCTGAAGAGGGGGCAGTCACAGCTCCAGTTGCAGCTCCAAACAGGCATGTGTATATGGTGCAGACTGCCACACTTGCCTCTGGAAATCAATCTCAAGTTGCATGGAACCATGCAACCACTGGAGATGGGTGTCTGCACCGTGGGGGTATAAGTCGTATGTTACCTCCATCTGTGCCAGTCAGTGAGAATTGAGGCCCCTCTGGTTGAATTCATCTCAGCTACAGAGATGACTTGGAGTAGCATCAGTGAGGTCCGAAGTCGGTGCTTACCGAGTGAGGTGCGAAGTCATGTGGATACCATGCATCTTTGTCTAACTTCGCATGTGGCTGAATGCATTTCTTCTATAGCTACGTTTAATGTGTTAACATCTAATCATAGATGAGGCTTAGTTTGGCCTGAAGCAAAGTGTGTGTTCTGTGTCACCCACTATTACATGAGAAATTTCTGTGGCAACTCCAGGGTGACACTTTCTTTCATTTCCTTCCCAGCACTAAAGACTAGATTCAATACGCTGCTTAATCTCTTCATTTGATGGAAGCTTGCAGAATAACTAAAATATCTGATCATAGAACATCTTCTGAAGGAGTCTGTGGTAACAGAGCTATCTGGATGCTTTACTGAATGCAACCTCATGTATACATTCCTGTTAGGCCAGGAAGCAGAGCTATTAAAATAAACTGAATTACAAAGGCTAATGCCAGAACTGGATGCTGCAGAGGGAGACTTGCCCTCCTCCACTTTTGTCATATGCAGTCTCTCCTTTTTGCAAATAAGTGCACCAAGAATAGGTGTTATGAAAACAAGTTTAACTTGATTTTATTATTATCCACAAGTCTCCAGGTATTGTCACACACAAAACAATAAACAGCAACCTCATCTCACATTTTAACTGAGAGCATTCTTGAGGTTTTTTAGTTTGTTTTTCTCCTTCTCCTTTATTTTCTATCTTTTGATTACAAGCTCTTACATTTATGAATGCAGAGCTTCCCCAAAGCAACAGCAGAAGATGCAGCAAATTGAGAGGTGAGGAGGAGGCGGGTGCAGGATGGGTGAAGGCAGGGCCAGGGGCTGTGTGGGAAAGGCTGGCAACCCACCCTCTCAGACTGCCTTGATGGTGCTCTTGTCTTTTCAGGAATGCAGAGCTCTTTTCACAATCACAGTTCTTGGCCTTGTTATTTTAAGTCTCTTTACAGGGGAGTTTTTCTAAGTTGGCAAATAGGTGACTTGTTTTGTTTCCCCCCTACTTCCTTGTGAGTACAATTAATTATTTTAATTAATTAATATTATACCGAGCAGTTTGCTTGGAAAGGAAAGCTATTCTGGTTTTGGTCTAATTACCAGTCCACATTTCTGAATGACAATACAGCTGCTAATTAATCTCTCTGTAGTTCTCACAGAAAGAGATGCTGATAAGCATTTGCCAATTACCATAAGAAAAAAAAATGTCAAGAGTCCTGTTGTGTTTTTCTGGCATTCACTCCCAGTCAGATGAATATCACTATTAAATACACAGACAGACTAACTACTGAGTATGAAAGCCAGCGGGCTGTGAGGCTGCAGCAAAACTGCCCAGACATTACTCATTCAGGAGCTAGCTGTATTTTGCACGTTTGTTCACTCTTGTTGCCTAACATTGCTTGTTACAGTTTTTGCAAATGGGACGGAGGTGAAGCAGTATGGCAGGGCAGCAGGGCAAGTGTCAGACCATCCTGAAAGGGAATTTTTCACAGTGTCCTGGTATTAGTCAATATTAGGGGAAGGCTGGAAGAGGACTTCTGTCCTAGCTTTAATTAACCCGGTTGTTTTAGTGTGGCTGGGGACCTGGGATCTATGTGGGATGCTGCCTGGCTCTAAAGCACTGCCACAGTGAGTGTGCTTCTAGTGGTGTGGAGTGGGGACAACCCCTGGCCTCCGCTGCTCATCTCACAAACTGTGCTTGACAGGCAGTACTGATGTACGGCACTTTGTTTCTTGTATAGGGGAAGTTTGCAGCCTTGCTGACTTTCCTACTGCTGCAGCTAAGCTGTTAATATGAGAAAGCTCATTTTAAATCACCTGGTCATACTAGAGGACTGTGTAGTCTCTCTGCTCTATCCGCGGTGTAGATATGTCCACAGAAACACAGGGCCAGGTGCTCAGCTGGTAGCAGTTACCCCACTCCCTGATCATACCAGCTCAGTGAGACCAAGCTGAGTAACAGGAAGGGAAGGCACAGAACCCGCAGCTATTGACAGTTTATTTCCATTACCTTGAATTTCTCCAGTTTTTGGCATACAGTACCTCATGGCATTTGATGTTCCTGAAGACATGAGCCAACGCATTGGCTGCTGTGGCCATTGTGTGCAGCTGTGGTGAACCAGGGAGCTGCTGCACAGTGGGACACATAGCTAGCTCATGGAAAGCATTGGTTTAAACCATGTTGCACAGCTGGTTTAATTTTTTTTTTCCCCTCTCTGTGTTTGCAGGTCAGAAAATTCTTCACCACAGAAGCGATATCTTAGAAACTGTAGTCCTGATCAATCCCTCGGATGAAGCAGTTAGTACCGAGGTAAGTCACAGAAATATTTCACTGGATGCGTTATTAAAGCTCCGTTAAGTGGACAGAAGGAGAGCAGGTCCTGATTGTGGCTGAAAGCATATGTTAGTAGTAAATATCAACATTATCAACCCTCCCTTGATTTTCTTACTAGTTTCTCAGACTCCTGGTAAACTGCCAAAGGTGTAAACAGAAGCAGATCTCTGATCGTAGCAATCCTTTCCTCATAATGCACCAAATTCCCTTCTTGATGAAATGGAGGCAGTTGTGATAGAACTGCACTTGCTTTTCTTTGGCTCTTCCATTGCTGGTACCTCTAGATGTCTATTTTACACATGAAAATGTGCCTGAAGAGAAACTGGTGCCCTGAGAAAAATTCAGATCTTTGAGGAAAATTGCTGTATGATGGTGACTCTAGTTTGATCTATGTGATCTGTCCTTCAAAAAACATGTAACATAATCACTGGACTCTGGAAAGCACCAGTTCCTCATGAAATCTGTAGAGTAGAGTTAAAGAACTGAGCATATAGTTTAAAGAGAAAATTGAGAAATTTAGATATTGAGACTGAAGGTTTAAAAAATAGGGATAATTGCATTGCTAGCTGGTGCTGGGGAGCACTGACATGGTAAGATTTCTGTGGGGAAATGAAGTGGTTTTACTTTCAATACTTTTAAAAATCTATTTTTTACCAACCCAAAATGATATTAAACACCAACAGGAAGAAACACACTGAAGCAAATGAAATTTGTAGACTTTTATTTTATTTTATTTTATTTTATTTAAAATAACTACTCAGTTAACAGCAGCTCATTGACTGAAAAACTATTTGTGAAAATCTCTTACATTCATTAGAGGTGACTGGTAAGGAACAAGGAGGGCAGCTGGGTAGCAGCTCTTAGGATTGTCTTTAATACATTCAGGCTTTCAGAGTAAAAATAAAAAGCTTTAAAGTGTGTGTGAGGGGGTTGGAGAGTAGAAGAAACTGCCAAAAGTACGGAAATGCTGTTTCTGTTGCTGTTTCTTGTCTTCATTGGATGGATGACCACAAGGAAGAACATTGTCTGAGGCCAATTAATGACTTCTGAACTCTGGCTTTACTCCTTTGGCTCTGGAAGATGTTTGGCTAGGTTACTGCCAACTTCCTTTCACGAGGCTGTGGGAGGCAATCTTTACTTTGCTTTCATCTTGCCAAACTAGTCACAGCCAGAAGTTAGAAGCTGGTCTTTACCTTGGCTGACTAAGCAAGACCCTCACTGGACAAAAGCCAGAAAAGATGATAAGAAAGAGCTAGGAGAATTAAATTGGAGGTTAGAAGAGACGTGCCTTGTGCATTATGGCAAATAGAAAACTTAGCTTTAAGTATCAGTAGTTTTCCATGTTGCAGTTGAGGAGACGGTGATATACCATGGAGCTCTGACTTCATCAGAAGAGGAAATTGAATCTATCAGTTCAGGAAAAACAAAGGCAAAAGTTGTTAGAACAATTTTTTTCTAATCTGTCTGGTAACAGCCATACTGGTGGTAGTTTGAACATGGTTCTGCCCAAAGCTCCTGTCATGTTCTGTCAGCTGCCAAATACTTCCCAAAAGAGAGAAGTCCAAAAGCAGACAGACCACATATCCCCTAAGAAAACAAATTTCTGAAAACCTTATGAACAGTTACTTAGTTTTTAAGAAGACTCCACTCCATTGCCATAATACTCCTCCAATTGTGTATGTAATAAGTAACCCAGTTTTGGCTGAGTCTTGCTGTTTGCTATCTTCAAACAATTTGGGACTTCAACCAAGGGTAAAGCTGAACAGAATTTATCGCCTTGCAATGTTTCTTCTTAAATGTAGTGGTCTTGAAATCAGAAGACAAAATTCTGGTAGTCCCTCAGGATGCTTTGATTATAGCCAGACACAGAATTTATGTGTCTCTGGAAGTTCTTTCATGTGTATCATATGTTACCCTCTACAATCTGCAACCATATATTTACCTTTTTTTTCCCCTGCCATAGTTTTCTAGCTCTGCAGAATCTATTTATTCTGCAGAACCACAGATTAATAAAATAAGTTAAAGGGGAATTATGTCACAGTCGCATATCAGTGATTCATAAATCAGGAAATAATTTTGCTGTTGGAAAACCTAGTAAGTTTATACATAAGTTGGCAGACTGCCCAGAGCTGCTGCCAGCAATGAGAGAAAAGACAGCAGAGGAAACCATCTTTTTTTTATGGTTTTAATACCACTGGCACAGACAGGGTTTCAAGACACACATCAGACAGACCACTGCATTTATGTCTGTTCTTATCTGAAATAGACTCTATCTATCAAGGATATTGTTGAATTTATAATCATCTAAGTGCAATTAGTGACAAACCAGCATTACTTTTGTGCTTAATTAAAGGAACTTACTGTTGTTTAAAGTCAAGGCCACTTATTTAATAAAATAACAATGAAGATGTGGTAGAGCTGGCATCTTCTTGCAGATACAAGCTCTTCAGTGACTCTTTTCTACTTGTACTGAAAACATGAGTTCAGCAGAGATTTAGGTCAAGCCTTTCTGGCTCAGCTTCCCTGGCGTGAGAGGGAATTATTTAGAACAATTGATTGCTTAACAATCAATATACAAATTTGAAAGAATGGCTTGCTAGGAGTGCTGAGGTGATTATGTCATCTCCATGGAGATGGAGTTTGGATATCTACATGTGGAGTTGTTCCAAATGGACTCTTCTCATTTAGTTTAGTTTGGATAGCACTGTTCTGGAATCCCTACTCTGTTTTAACTTAATTCTTCTTGAACAGAGGAATTACCACACTTGAAATTCAAGCCTTACCTTAATCTGAATCGATTTTTTGGTGCTGGAAAAAAAAAAAAACAAAACTTTTTTGAAATATTAGCAAAAGGTTTACTCAACAGTACAGAATCTTATGAAGGTTTTATTTACTCTTATTCTTCAATTTAAGTTGAGATCAGCCAACAGAATGATAGTGAACGTATTAATATTTCTTAGGATACAATTAAATCTCTCCCTGAGGTGGAAACAGGAATTACTAGTAGTTGTTGTGAGGGTCAAGCAAAGTAATGAGAATCTACTTTAAGGCAGTTATTTCAAAATGCAGAAGAAAGTTATTTCTGAATAACAAGCTCCTTTAAGCCATCAGGCATCCCCATAATTTACTAATGTGTATGAAATAAGATCTTTCACAGGCACACTATAAAAAGCCCATAGTTAGTGACATCATGAGGAGTAAATGGTGCATATGACTGTATCTGAGTGCCTGATGGTGAAGTTTATGATTTTGGTGAAACAGAATTGTGATTTGTGACTGTTACTTTTCAGTGTTTTTTTTTTTTTCAACCGAATGGCAAGTTATGCTGTATACTGGGAAAAAAACAAAAATAGAAAAAATAGAATGGCCTTCCAAAAACTGAGTCTGATATGTGTAGTTGTCCCTTATTAGCATATGAGGCACAGTTGACCAAATTTGTCCCGATATATTGCTATTAAAACCTACCAAGGGTTATACAAGGAATATATTTGTTCATTGAAAATATTTCTTGTCGTTCCAATTTTATTCTCTTCTGCTTCTTGCTTGTTTTTCCAAGTCTTTACTTCGACTTATTTATCAGGCCTTCTCCCTAATCGATTTTTGTGCCTCCTTTGTTTCTTTTTGTTACTTGTTAGCAGAAATATAACTTGATGTTTCACCAGTACTGTGAGACTCTGCTGCAAAATATGTTTTAAATTAAGCAAGGTAAACTGCTCATTCTCATGGGAATGCAGAAACACATGGTAACTCCCATTATTGCTGTGTTTCTCTCCTTCACTCTAGGTGCGTTTAATGATCACAGATGCTGCAAGACACAAGCTCCTTGTACTAACTGGACAGTGCTTTGAAAACACAGGAGAACTCATTCTTCAGTCAGGGTCCTTCTCCTTCCAGAACTTCATTGAGATCTTCACAGATCAAGAGGTGTGTTCAGAAAAGTATCTTCCATTTATTGTCATGTGGTGGCACAGGTTTCTAGAAGACCAAAAATGGCCCTCTGTGTTAGGTTGAATTTAGAGTTGGCAGCTTGATGCTGATGCTCTCTACTCTTCTTTCTTTAAAAACATATGCTTTCTTTAAAAACATCTATTTAATTTACTTTTTTTTTTTAAATGTGAGTTGCTTAACTAAAGAATTGCATTTTAATTTGGGGAATTAAGTTTTAACTTTGAGAAATGGGAAACCAGCGAACCTTTTGACAATGGAAGGAGATAGTGTTGCTTCTGAAGTGTACAGGTTGTTTATCTAAGGTGCACATACAAAGCAGGCAAATTGAATTTGACAAAGGTTCTTGCCTGTTGGCAGCTGAGCAGTAGGTGATATTAAATAAGATAGAGACTGTCTGTTGGAACAGCTGGAGAATTTTGCACCACCTACCCACTTGGCTTCTTTACTGTAGTGTTTAAAATCTGGCCAGAGAAATCTGTAAATTTTGTGATCTTTATGCACCAAAAATACAAGTATACGACATACATACATACATACATACCGGTATTTAATGCTGTTTGTTTCATGGCTTGTTATTTTGCTGTCCTGCTTAATGTGCTGTGTCTGAAAACTCCCATAGGGCAGGAGCCCATAGTAAACAAGCTGTCACACTTAATTTGGCTGCTGTGTAAAACATATATTTAGATAAACTATATGGCTGCATCCATAGGATTTTAGTTTCCAAAATTAATTAGGAGAATTTCAGTGGAGTGATATTTGAAAGTTCAGTGCTGAAAAAGCAAAGTTTGCATTAGCTCCGGTGTGACCTTACTGTATCTATTTGATCATGTTCTCAAAGCCTCTTTGTTCTGCATGTGGTTGTAGGGTTAGGGATACCTGCTGGAATTCCAGAACTGGATTCCTGCTCTCTGAAATGCATCTGGCCCCTAAAAGTCAGTTTGCAGAGTTACTTTTCTATGGAATTGCAAGACTGAGCTCCATGCGCTTCTGGCTAAGTAGGAATGCATGAACTACATGCAAAACCAGGGGCAAATCCTATTGTTACAGTTAATAAGCCAACAACAGTTGGCTGGAAAGCAGAGTGGTGATGTCTGGCAACACGCTAGAGCCAGTGTGGGACTGCTGTGGGGCATGTGGGACATATTCCTTTGGCCCCAAGGAGGCTCCCATGGCTCATCTCTGCTGGTGGTAGCATGCTCACCAGCCAGCACGACTCTTTTAAAGCATTGGCATCCAGCTTGTTTTCCCTGAGCCTTGGGCTCTCACTGCTTCTACACGTTTCAGAAACCCAAAGAAAGAACCTGATTCCCATAGAGCAGCCTGTGAATGTGACATTTTTTCAATGCTCCCATTAATGGGAAATTTTCAGAGAGTCTACAAATTGGAAAAATGGTTAGAAAAAAAGGCTAGAAAAAAAGTGGTTAGTGATTTTCCAAATAGTGCTTAAATGAAAGAATTCCTATGCTGTCCTGACCCGTAAGCATGTAAGGTTTGATGAATATTGTGTGAAGTTCATGTTTCTGGTTTCTGTCCCTTTTGTTTCACTGGACCAAACCTGAACTATGGTGATGGAATGTGCCTACAAATAAATAAAGAAGTATTTCCCTTCACCAGGGTGATACTCTTTCGAAGTCCAGTTTAGTAATCCATCTCTAGCTTGCAGACCTCTCTGCAGGCGATGCCTAAAAGCATTGTTTTCAATTTCTCCTGTGCCAGAGCATTGAAGATGTCTTATTCCACTGCCTCTGCAACAACAGCTATCAGAGGAAAAACTTTTTGTTATTGCCTTTGTGGTCCAGGGTATGAAGCAATGTAGTATGCTCTCTGAGCAACCACCTTGCTGTCTGCCTTCTATAGCTACAACACCTTTAAAACTTGAGGATTCTTCAAAAGAGGTATCCCAGTGTTTTAAAGATGTCCAGGTTCATAAATATGTTTCTTTGCTCGCAGACTGACTTTCAATCCAGAGGAAAGAAAGAGCATTTACATTCTTGTGTTATAAAATCATGTAAGCAGTGAAGCTGTCAATGCCCTTTGTGTCATTGTTGGAAATACAAATCCATTAAAGCCTTTACTGGGGCATTCCTGAGCTTGCTATTCCTAACAGATATGATCTATGCCTGGATTTTTTTTTTCCAACTTTTCATTGGCCTGTGCTACCAATAGCTTGACAGTATCTGCATTACGTGTGCCAGCTCTTAAGAGGAAACGGAGATTGAATTTAGTGGTATGAAGCAGAAATCCAAATAAGGTATTATATAAACTAGACAGGACTAACTGCAAACCTTGGGCCAGTATATTAATTAGCTCACTGTATTACTACATGATTTTCTGTCTATCCAGAAAGTTGGCCCTCCATGAGAAACAGTCTGTACACAAGTTATCTATCACCTTATGTATGCAAAGGGCTTTGAATTATTCACCCAAAGGAAGTGATCTTTTACTACTTTTAATTCTCCCTAATAATGTATTTTCAACCCTGACTAGAGACAGCATAAGGACTATACTGAAGATCCTAAATCCATTTCAGAGCTGTGGTCTTTGCTGCCACTCTTATTTCTGTGATAAACAGCAGGAATGGATCTCCTATTTTCGTTGTCATTTACCCTCTTCCATCTTTACACATTTTATTTTGCCTTTTTCTTTGTTCTTTTTCAGACAAAACCATGTCTGACATACAAGTGAAATTTCTTTAGACTCCTGTCAAATGGTTCGGATACTATGTAAGGCTGACAAAGGAAGATAGAAAATATTTATTTTCTGCTTTATTTAGGTATTGGTTGGATTATTTTTGTTTGGATAACAGCCACTGCATCTTTGATGAGTTTTATTTTTGGTAAATGCTGAAAATAAATAATGTAACACAAAGAAAGGAAGTTAGACATAGGCACACAGAGACCCACAGAGATCACTGCAATCAAACATCATTTTAATTTACATATATTAATTTCTTCCGCTGATTCAGTTTGTGGTCCAAGACTTTCAAATTGTTCAGCTGTGGCATAATAGACACTGTTCTTATAGCTCAACTGACAGTTGAGTGTCTGTAAAGAAGATTATGGTATTTTCCATGATACTGTGTGGGCGTATTTTACACCAACGTTTTATATCTGAATTACTTCTTTAAAGAAGAGTTTTACATAATTTGGTGTTTTCTTTGTTAAGAATAAATAGAATAGAGATGGGCTGTGTTTGCCTAACTGGCAGAAGGTTTAAAATATGTTATACTTTTCCATGTTTTTTGTGTACTGATCTGGAACAATTAAACGTTGTTTTTTAGATCACATTGGAACAGAAAAATAGCCTTTCATACTATGGCACGTGGTGGTTTAACATCAATAGGTAGTTCAGCACTGCTCTCTCACTACCTCTCCTCAACAGAACAGGGGGAGGAAATATGATGAAAAAGGCTCATGGGTTGAGATAAGGACAGGGAGATCAATCACCAATTAGTGTCACGGGCAAAACAGACTCAGCATAAAGGAGATTAATATTGTCGCCTACTGCTAACAGATTACCACAGTGGAAAAAAAAAAAAAGCAAAAGCAAACTAAGAACACCTAAGAACACTAAGAACACCTCCGTCCCTTCCACCTCTTCTACCTCCTACCCCTGAGCAGTGTAGTGAAATGGGGGTTACAATAATACTTCATCTTTGCTGTTCTTTCATGGTCACTCTCTTCCCCAACTCCAGCATGGGGTCCCTCCCACGGCATGCCGTCCTTCCCGAACTGAGCCTGCGGGGGCTGCCCACAGACAGCAGCTCTTCAAGAACTGCTCCCACACGGCTCCGTACCACGGGGTCCATCCCCCAGGAGCAAACTGCTCCAGCACGGGTCCCCCACGGGCGGCAGCTCCCCCCAGACCCCCTGCTCCTGCGTGGGCTCCTCTCCACGGGCTGCAGCTCCGGCCCGGGGCCTGCTCCTGCGGGGGCTCTCCATGGGTCACAGCCTCCTCCAGGCCACATCCACCTGCTCCACCGGGGGCTCCTCCACGGGCTGCAGCATGGAGATCTGCTCCGTGTGGGACCCGTGGGCTGCAGGGGGACAGCCTGCTCCACCAGGGGCCTCTCCACAGGCCGCAGGGGAACTGCTGCTGCCTGCCTGGAGCACCTCCTGCCCTCCTGCTGCACTCACCTGGGGGGCTGCAGGGCTGCTTCTCACTCCTCATTTTCAGCTGCTGTAGCACACCATTTTTCCCTGTCTTCAATCTGCTCTCCCAGAGGCCCAACCAGCATTGCTCACTGGCTTAGGTCTGGCCAGTGGTGGGTCCTTCTTGGAACCAGATTGAGATGGCTCTGATCTGACATGGGGGCAGCTGCTGGGCTCTGCTCACAGAGGCCACCCCTGCAGCACTCTGTTACCAAAACCTTGCTAAATGAGCCCAGTACAGCCTGTTCAGAGGATGTGCTGTTTCCCATAGGTATTTGCATGGCTCTTCCAGATCGATTGGGGCAGCACAGAGGCTCATGAGCCAGTGGTAGAGATGGTGGCAGCGCTTGCAGTTTTAAACTCATAGCTCTCATCCCCTCTGAATATAAAAGCTTCTACCATCCTACTATAAAGGGTGAAGGAAGGAAGGGAGAACCTTGGGGTAATTTCCTCCTTTGGGCAGAGAGGAAGGGATCAGGAGTAAGCAGTTCCTTTGTATTTAAAATAATAATAACAATAATAATAATAATAATACAGTAGTAAACTAATAGTGTAAACAAGTTCCTTGGCTTCTAGGATGAGTACTCACCCATGCAGAAGGTCTAACAAAAGTCTTATCTATCTGATTAGCTAATGTTATTTTCTGTCATTAATTATCATTAAAAATTAATTTATGTGTATCTTGCGTTTTTGTTTCACAACCCTAGATTGGTGAATTATTGAGCACCACACACCCTGCCAACAAAGCCAGCTTAACTCTTTTCTGCCCTGAGGAAGGGGACTGGAAAAATTCTAATCTTGACCGACACAACCTTCAAGACTTCATTAACATTAAACTCAACTCATCTTCCATATTGCCTGAAATGGAAGGACTTTCTGAATTTACAGAGTATCTGTCAGAATCGGTAGAAGTGCCATCACCCTTTGACATTTTGGAACCTCCAACCTCAGGAGGCTTCTTGAAACTCTCCAAACCCTGCTGTTATATTTTCCCGGGTGGACGAGGAGACTCTGCATTGTTTGCAGTGAATGGATTCAACATGCTTATCAATGGAGGATCTGAAAGAAAATCTTGCTTTTGGAAGCTTATCCGGCATTTGGACAGGGTAGATTCTATTCTGCTCACTCACATCGGAGATGATAACCTGCCAGGAATCAATAGCATGCTTCAGCGAAAAATAGCTGAATTAGAAGAGGAACAGTCTCAAGGGTCTACTACCAACAGTGACTGGATGAAAAATCTGATCTCACCGGATTTAGGAGTTGTATTCCTTAATGTACCTGAGAACCTGAAGAATCTGGATCCTAACATCAGAGTTAAAAGGAGTGTCGAAGAAGCTTGCTTTACTCTTCAGTATTTAAATAAATTGTCTATGAAACCAGAACCTCTTTTCAGAAATGTGGGAAATACCATTGATCCCATTATTTTATTTCAGAAAATGGGAGTTGGTAAACTTGAGATGTATGTGCTTAATCCTGTCAAAAGTAGCAAAGAGATGCAATATTTTATGCAACAGTGGAGTGGTACTAACAGAGATAAAGCTGAATTTCTGCTACCAAATGGCCAAGAACTAGACATTCCATTATCCTATTTCACTTCTGTTTCATCCCTGATTGTTTGGCATCCAGCTAATCCTTCAGAAAAAATAATTCGAGTTCTGTTTCCTGGAAACAGCACCCAATATAATATTCTAGAAGGACTAGAAAAACTCAAACACTTGGACTTCCTTAAACAACCAATGGTTACACAAAAAGACCTACTTGGAAACATTGCTAGTCCGGCTGTGAAACAATCAAAGTTGAAACAGCGAACTGACAGCAAAGAGAGTCTCAAGCCTGCTGCAAAGACACCACCAAGCAAGACTGTCAGAAAAGAATCTAAAGAAGAAACTCCAGAGCCTGCAAAGCCTAGTCCAGCACCAGAAAAGCCTCAGAAATTAGAAAGCAAAGAAAAAGTTCCAGTTAAAAAAGAGAAACCAGCAAAACCAGAAACCAAACCTATAGTGGCAGAAAAAGATATAACAAGTAAGGAAGAACAATTACTGAAATCTGAAACTCCTGAAAAACAAGCTACAGATGTCAAACCAAAAGTGACAAAGGAGAAGCCAGTGAAAAAGGAAGTCAAAGCAAAACCTGAAGAAAAGAAAGAGGAAAAAGAAAAAACAAAGAAAGAGGTTTCTAAAAAAGAGGAGAAAACTCCCATCAAAAAAGAGGAAAAACCCAAAAAAGAAGAGATCAAGAAAGAAGTTAAAAAAGAGGTGAAAAAGGAAGAGAAGAAGGAAATTAAGAAGGAAGTGAAGAAAGAAGCTCCACCAAAGGAAGTGAAGAAAGAAGCTAAAAAAGAAGAGAAAAAAGAAGTTAAGAAGGAAGAAAAAGAAGCCAAAAAGGACATCAAAAAGGTTCCTAAAGAAACAAAGAAGACACCCACTCCTTCAGCTGAAACCAAAAAGCCAGCAGCAAAACCTAAACCACAAAAGAAGGAGGAGCCTGCTAAAAAAGAAGCAGTACCTGCTGGAAAACCAAAGGAAAAGGGAAAAATTAAGACTGTGAAGAAGGAGATCAAAGTCAGTGGAGCACAAGCTGCCCTTGCAGCCGTTGGAGCTGCTGCTACAACTGTAGCTGCTGTAGCAGCTGCAGAAATTACAGCTAGTGGAAAAGAACTTGAGGCAGAGAGGTCCCTTATGTCTTCACCAGAGGATTTAACAAAGGATTTTGAAGAATTAAAAGCTGAAGAAGTGGAAACAATAAAAGCAACAAAACCTCAGGTTGCACTCATAGAGGATGAACTGAAGCTCTCTGGCAAAGAACAAAAAGAGGCCTTTGATATCCAAAAGGAAAAATTAGACAATGAAGGACCTGCTGAGTCCTCTGATGAAGGCATAACTACCACAGAGGCTGAGGGTGAGTGTGAACAGACACCTGAAGAATTGGAACCTGTGGAAAAGCACAGGGTTGATGACAATGAAAAGTTTGAAGATGAGGGAACTGGCTTGGAAGAATCATCTGAAGCAGGAGATTATGAGGAGAAGGCAGAGACAGAAGAAGCTGAAGAACGAGGTGAAGATGAGGAAGAAAAGACACCATTTGACACCACAAAACCATACATGGAAGAAGCTAGAAAAGTGGGTAAGAGTGCAGAAGAAATAATGGCCAAAACAGATGCTAATATCAAAGATGAAAAATATATTGAAAAGGCAGATTATGAGGCATCAGATGAACGGGCTGAGGAGGACAGGGAAGAAGCAGTAGAAAAGGCAGAAACTGAAGAGACTGAAGAAGAGGAAGAAGACAAAGCAGAAGACATCAGAGATGAAGAGGAGACTGAAAAAACAGAAGCTGAAGAAGATTATGTGATGGCTGTGGTAGACAAAGCTGCAGAAGCTGGTGAAGTTGAAGATAAATATGGCCTACTCATCATTACACCAACAAAACACTCAGAGCCTCAGTCTCCAGCTGTTGAACCAGCCTCTTCAATCCATGATGAGACATTACCTGGTGGTTCAGAAAGTGAAGCCACTGTTTCTGATGAAGAAAATAGAGAAGATCAGCCTGAGGAATTCACTGCTACTTCGGGTTATACACAGTCTACCATTGAAATATCTAGCGAACCAACTCCAATGGATGAAATGTCTACGCCCCGGGATGTCATGAGTGATGAAACTAACAACGAGGAAAGTGAGTCACCTTCTCAGGAGTATGTGAATATTACCAAGTATGAGACATCACTGTACTCTCAAGAGTTTGGTAGGCCTAAACTTTCTCCACTTCCAGATGCTCTTAATGGATTATCAGAAGGATCCAAAACAGAGGCCACAGAAGGTAAAGACTATAATGCCTCAGCTTCTACCATCTCACCACCTTCTTCATTAGAGGAAGACAAATTCTGCAAATCCGTGTTCCAGGATGTGTACCGGCAAAAAGAAAGTGAAATCCAAGGCACTGCCAAATTAGAAATCAAAGAAACCTGTCCAGAAGATGTTTCTGGAAAACTTAGTCCAGCCAAGAGTCCAGCTGATAGTTTGTCCCCTCCATCACCAGTTGCCAAAACACCACTGGGTGAACGCAGTGTCAACTTTTCACTCACTCCTAATGAGATCAAGGTCTTGGCTGAGCCTGTCCCCGTTGCTGCATTGCCCAATGTACGTCAAGAAGTTGCTGAAGAGCACTGTGCAAGCCCTGAAGATAAAACATTAGAAGTAGCATCTCCCTCACAGTCTGCTGCTGGTAGTGCTGGTCACACACCTTATTATCAGTCTCCCACTGATGAAAAATCCAGTCAGCTTCCCTCTGAAACAAGTGAAAAGTCAACAGAAGCTCCAGTTAGCTTTGAATTCAGTGAAGTCAAAGATGAGTCTGCAAAACCCAGAATAAGCCCTATGGATGAGCCTGTGCCAGATTCAGAATCTCCTATTGAAAAGGTTCTCTCACCTCTACGGAGTCCACCACTGATAGGTTCAGAGACCACTTATGATACATTTTTGAGTGCTGATGTAAAGTCTCCCACCAGAGATTATGGAAGTCCTTCTGAGGAGAAACCTGAAAAAGAAAAATCACCAGTTCAAATGAGCCCAGCTTCTGAAGCCAGCTCAGTGGGGCTTTTCCAAGAAAAACAAGATGAAAAAAGCATGGAGTTTATGGTAATTAAGGAAGGCTTCAGCCTAGAGAGAAGAATGGAGGATACAGAACCCAGCAGCTCCCAGTCTTCACTGGTCTTGGATGAGCGAAAGTTGACAGGTGATCTCTCACCTACTCAAATAGATATCAGTCAGTTTGGTTCCTTAAAAGAGGACACAAAAATGTCAATTTCTGAAGGCACTGTTTCTGATAAGTCTGCAACTCCTGTTGATGAGGTCGTAGCAGAAGACACGTATTCCCATATTGAAGGAGTAGCTTCTGTCTCCACAGCATCTGTTGCTACTAGTTCATTTCCAGAACCAACTACTGATGATGTATCCCCCTCTTTGCATGCTGAGGTTGGATCACCCCACTCTACAGAAGTTGACGATTCCCTTTCAGTGTCAGTTGTACAAACACCAACGACGTTTCAGGAAACAGAAATGTCTCCATCTAAGGAGGAGTGCCCAAGACCTATGTCAATTTCTCCACCAGATTTCTCACCTAAAACTGCAAAATCAAGAACCCCAGTGCATGATCACAGATCTCCTGAACAGTCAACTATGTCAGTAGAGTTTGGTCAGGAATCCCCTGAGCAGTCTTTAGCGATGGACTTCAGTAGGCAATCTCCTGAATATCCTCCTGTAGGCACTAGTATACACCATATATCTGAAAATGGACCAACAGAAGTAGATTATAGCCCTTCAGATATACAGGAGCCTACTTTTGCACGGAAGATTTCCCCTGTGGAGCAGACATCTTACTCTCAAGAGAAGGATATTTCAGAAATTATTTCAGTTTCTCAAATTGAAGCTTCATCTTCAAGTTCATCAGCTCATACTCCTTCCCAGGTAACTTCTCCACTGCCAGAGGAAACATTTGCAGGTGCCGTTCCACCCAGAGATATGTCACTTCATTCTCCTCTTACCTCAGAAAAGGTGCAGAGCCTAGGAGAAAAGCTGTCACCAAAGTCTGATCTATCTCCATTAAGTCCAAGGGAATCTTCTCCTCTATACTCTCCTAGTTTTCCAGATTCACCTCCTGCAGTCACAGAAGCAGTATCAGCTAGTCATGCATCTTCTTTGTCATTGCAAATGTCCTCTGACAAAGCCTTTGGTTACCAGGCTGTGACATTACAGGAACCCCTAGCAAAGCACAGCCCAGAACCTTTATTCAGCCCAGAAAAAGAAGACTCAGAGAAAAGCAGCAGGTCACCAGAGGACCTTAGTTATTCTTATGAGGCCACAGAAAAAACTGCTAGATCACCAGAGGATATTAGCTACTCCTACGAGGCAGTTGGAAAATCTACTAAATCGCCTGAAGCCACAGATTATTCCTATGATACAACAGGGAAAACTTCTAGGTCACCTGAAGCCACAGATTACTCCTATGAGATGACGGGGAAAACCACCAGGTCACCAGGGGCCACAGATTACTCCTATGAGATGACAGAGGAAACCACCAGGTCACCTGGTGAAACAGATTATTCCTATGATATGACAGGAAAAACCACCGGGTCACCTGGGGACACAGATTATTCCTATGAGACAACAGGCAAAACCACCAGATCACCTGAGGCCACAGATTATTCCTATGAGATAATTGGGAAAACCACCAAATCACTTGATGTCACAGATTTTTCCTATGAGAAAATTGGGAAAGCTACCAAATCACTTGATGCTATGGATTATTCATTTGAAGCAACAGGGAAAACCACTAAGTCACCAGAAGCCATGGGCTACTGCTATGAGACAACTGGGAGAACCACCAGGTCACCAGAGGCCACAGCTTACTCCTATGACACAACTGGGAAATCCACTAGCTCACCTGAAGCCACAGATTATTCATTTGAGACAACTGAGCAAGCCACCAGGTCACCTGAACCTACTAGCTACTCCTATGAAGCAAGCGCACATTTTACTCCGGGAAAATCGTTAGCAGAATCTCGTCAAGATGTTGATTTATGCCTTGTGTCCTCCTGCGAATATAAGCATCCTAAAACTGAACTTTCACCTTCATTTATCAACCCTAATCCCCTCGAGTGGTTTGCAAGTGAAGAGCAGTCTCAAGATCAAGAAAAGCCATTAACTCAGTCTGGGGGAGCCCAGCCACCCTCCGGGGGAAAGCAGCAGGGTCGGCAGTGCGATGAAACACCTCCCACTTCAGTGAGCGAGTCTGCCCCATCTCAGACGGATTCAGATGTTCCCCCCGAGACTGAGGAATGCCCTTCCATCACTGCAGATGCTAACATTGACTCAGAAGATGAGTCAGAAACCATTCCAACAGACAAGACAATTACATACAAACACATTGACCCACCGCCGGTCCCGATGCAGGATCGCAGCCCTTCCCCTAGGCACCCTGATGTCTCCATGGTTGATCCAGAGGCTTTGCCTGTTGACCAGAATCTGGGTAAACCTTTGAAGAAGGACCTCAAGGAAAAGACGAAAACAAAAAAACAGGGTACTAAGACCAAGTCATCTTCTCCTGTCAAAAAAAGTGATGGTAAATCGAAACAAGTGGCTTCACCAAAGCCAGCTGTGAAAGAATCTTTAGAAAAAAATTCCAAAACAGCTTCTCCAAAAAAGAAGGAGTCTGTGGAGAAGGCAACCAAAAATATCTCTAATCCAGAAGTAAAGTCCCGAGTGGAAGAGAAAGATAAGGATACCAAGAATGCAGCAAATACAACAGCATCCAAGTCAGCAAAGACTGCAACCACAGGTAAAAGCATATAGGAACTCTCTAGTTGTTAAGACAGGGAAGTTAAATTGCCTTTATATCAGTTGGGAATGTGGTTTTCAGCAACCCCACAAAGAAAGTCCATGTTTTAGATACAAATACAGGATGTAAAGGACAAATTTAAATGAATGAAATTCTCTGAATTAACTCTTTTAATCTGAGCAACTTGATGAGTCAGTTTGCAGAGATGTAAAGAATTAGTTCAAGCACATCAAGTACAAAAAAGCTTAATACCACCTGTCTAAATTGTTAACCGACTAATAGAATTAAAAGTACTGCTCTTGTGGGTGAAGTGAAATTAACAGTGGAGAGATCCACTTTATTCATTTCCAGAATCATGTAGGCACAATGCTCTTAACAAAAACTAACACAGTTTAATGTTGTGAGATGCAAGATGCTGTAGGACATTGTATGCTCTTATTACTTTGCTGGATTATTTTTAAAAAGAGTATTTAAAAAATATATATAACAGTAGTAAGAGCACTTTCAGTGAGCTAAGCATATATATCACATAATCCGGTTAGTCTTATGCCATCAGTGGTGACTCAAAATGTGGAAAGTTAATGTCATTTTGAATGACTGTTGTGCCTTCTAAGTAGTAATAAAATACAAATTAAATTACTGAAGAAGGCATTGTGCATGTTGTTTCCAGCAGATCTTATTACAGAGTTTTGAGGATACTCCGATTTTACTGTTATCAACAGGACTGACATTCTCTTGAAAGCTTTTTACTCCCAGCAGGTCTGGGATTCAGTACAAGCAAACCAACATTCATGTCCGTAGCTCTCCCATTTGAAGTAGTCCACTGTGCGTTTCTTATACCATAGTTTGCATGTCTCTGCTAGTAGATGCCTTTCAAAACAGCAGTTTAGTTCCTCACACTGTACATTTCTCCAGAACTTTACCTCTATATTAGATTTTTTTCCTTGAAGCATACTTCTCAGGCATATGCTAGAGCTTAAGACAAGACTCATTTGATATTGACATTTAGGTTTAAAATATAATGCCCAATATTGTATGCAAAGTTAGCGTCCACAATTCCAGATGTATCATTGATTTTTTTTTAATTATTATTATTATTTTTTGTGTGATAAAAGATGGTAAAAATTTTTGTAACATACCCAATAGTTAAAAATGCTCTAAATCAGGAAATATTTTCACATTATGATGCTTGTTTGGCATATTGCCCTCTGATGAATCAAGCTAGATCAAGCTAGACAATTGTAATGGACTTTCCTGGCCTTTCAATATGTGACCCTAAATAAAGTGTACTGCTCAGATAATTTAGTTTACCGAACATCATCTTCTATAACATCATGAGGAGGCTAGTAATCGATAAATGGCCATCATCTGAATACGATTACTGATTGAACCCTGATTGCCAGTTCACACTGTGATCCAGTGTGTGGCAAAAGCAGCTTTTTTGTAAGTATGTGAGTGTTTAAAATTTGGACTTCCTTTTGAATGAAATTCATCTTAGCCACTGCACTATTCATTGCAGCTTCTTCCCCCTGCTTTTTGTGATGGGGCCAATCTGTGTATGTAAATAAATATAGCTTCAAATCTGCATGGTTCCCTATGCAACCCTATGTTTCATCATCACGCAGATCTGAGACTTTCAAAAAGCTATGCTTTTTAACTTAAAAATTAAGGCTGCCATTTATTGAATGGTAATTCAGTAATCACAGATTTGTGTAGTAATTGTTGGATAATAGTAGCATATTACTCGGAAATGTTCAGTCAATTGTTGGTTATGTGGCAGTGAGTTTTTATTGTAATATATAGTTACATGTGTTCAGGTTTTTTCCTCCTAGTACAATCAGTATTTGGATTCAACAAAGCTCGAGCATGTCATTAAGTGTAGGAGGGTAATGCCATAATTGTTTCACAAGACACAGAAGTACAGCTGTAACACTTAACCAGCAGTAGCTATTTTAAGGAGTATCACCTCAATGATTTTAATGGTCACTAATAAATGCATGTTTTTAACCACCTCGGGATGTATTCTTTTGTTGTTTAATTTCCAAAGGACCTGGGACTACTAAGTCAGCAAAATCTACGGCAGTGCCTCCAGGACCTCCAGTGTATTTGGATCTGGTGTACATTCCCAACCACAGCAATAGTAAGAATGTTGACGTTGAGTTTTTCAAGAGGGTGCGGTCATCCTACTACGTGGTGAGCGGGAATGATGCCGCAGCCGAGGAGCCAAGCAGGGCTGTTCTGGACTCCCTGCTGGAGGGCAAGGCCCAGTGGGAGAGCAACATGCAGGTAGGCTCTTTGCTAGTATTTCTGCCTGGAAATTAAAACCTTTCTGAGAAGCAACCATGGGTAGCCAGAGCACCTGTGGAGTGGACAGCCGCTGCTGTGGACAGGAGGTTCCCAGCCAGGGCACCTCATTTCATCAGTGATGAAACCAGTGAGAGGACACACGAGTGAAGTACAGCTGTGGTCAGCTGCGCCTCTATTCCTCGCCCTTCTGACTGAATGTCCTGAAGAATAATATGGTTGAAAATGCCTTATTTACAGGGCCTTTTGGCTGTTTCATGTTATTATTATACCATATATGATCTGGGTTTGAGAACCTTTCAGTTTGCATGTAGGAAAGAAAAAATTAACATTCTGTTGTTTGTACAGCAACCACGTACACTTGGAAACTCCTTGTGCATTTCCAATGTGATAAATAAATAAATAAATAGGCCATAATCAGAAGGGATATCAGTGCAGACTATACCTTGCTCCTTCTCTGAAAAGCTGTATTTGAGCCCCTTACAGAACTAAGGTTTTATTATGATAAACTGCTTCTTTACAGTCATTTTATCTTATCTACTTTTTTTTAATTATTATTTCTTTTTATCCATAAATTTATCTTATTACTTACTGCATAAAGATCTGATCTTTCCAAAAGGGAAATGTAACTGCTGGTTGGCACTTTTAACAAAGACAATTTTCTTAGAATTTTCTTTTGTTGCTCATGCCTGAGAAGCTCTCCTTTTTCATGTTATAGGTGACCTTAATCCCAACACATGACTCAGAAGTGATGAGAGAATGGTACCAAGAGACCCATGAGAAACAGCAGGACCTCAACATCATGGTTTTGGCAAGCAGCAGCACGGTTGTTATGCAAGATGAATCTTTTCCTGCATGCAAGATTGAACTGTAAGAACAAGACCACGCACCACAACGTTAAACTTCGTTTCCAGAAATTCTTCAGTTTGAAAACACCTTTTCTAAAAATTCAACCCATCTATTTCAACTGCTGAACTATATACCTGCCAAATGCTATACTGTGTCACGGTGATGCAAGTCACTAATATTTTTCAGTCTTTGCTGATTGCTAAGGGAAGTAACAGTATTCCTATAGTAGGGTTCAAATTACTGCGAAAATACAGATCCAGTTTCATCTCCGCTGAACGTTTAGAAACCATGCACTAGCAACCATAACTGACTTCTGCCAGGTAGAGGCATTTGCCCTCTAAAGAAACACAACAAGAGAGAAAGAGAGAGAGGGGTAGGAGGAGAAAGTAATAAATAATTAGATCTGCATTAGTCTCATGGCAATAGATGTATCGCTTACTGCAGTCTGCTTATGCTCTCATATGAAAAGAAAGTTTTAAATTTGTATCAATCCGAGCTATCGCAAAGGGGGTCCTTACTTTACAGAGTTAAGTTAGCTGGAAAATGTAAAGAAACAGAACGTGGCTAGGAAACGACATAAAACTTAAACTCTCATAGCAGTTTTCCACTTTAATTTGAACTCTGCATACTGACATACCATAACAATCATAGGCCAAATATGCACATTGTCTGAACCCCATCCAGAACTCTAAAACCTTCCTTTTAACATCCAGAATTATTGGTCTAAGGCATACTCCCAGCAAAAGTTCACTTACTCCACTCAGAATTGACCAGTCCACATGCTTAAACACCCATGTCAACTGTTGATTGACCGAAGCAAAATACCAAAGCAGTTGGGAGTACATACAGTAGACAATTTGCCTTAGGAAGTGACTTGAATGTACAAAGAAACTCGATGCACTTATTTTTTACTGTTGAGACAGCAAATTTATAAACACCAGTGTAGGATCACAGTTACACCAGTAAAGAAGTGTGAGTGTGCATGTGTGGTACTAGAAACCTATCTGACTGGTCAAATGGCTTGGTGCTATGAATTACATATCTTAGTCATGAGAACACTTCATTGGTGCACCTGGACAGCTGAAGAAGGCAAGACGAGCATTTCTTTTGAAAGCTTCTTTTGTACTGTGGAAGCAGGATTG
This sequence comes from Anser cygnoides, assembly GCF_040182565.1. Classification (NCBI taxonomy): domain Eukaryota; kingdom Metazoa; phylum Chordata; class Aves; order Anseriformes; family Anatidae; genus Anser; species Anser cygnoides. The sequence continues at coordinate 81,330,002 of NC_089912.1, read as the reverse complement.
AAGTGGTGTCCAGTATCAGAGTTGCAAAACTTAGTGAAATTTTCAGAATGATAAAAAGGTTACCTGCGAGTCTGTACAGTATTCAACCTTCCTTTGTCTTACATTATTTTATTTGTTTAATTTAAGAGTGAATATGGGAACAAATGTACAGAAACCTTTTTTTAGCAATGTGTGAACTTTTAATAGATGAATTTTTAACAAAAGTTTTCATTTACAGGAAAATGCAAAGAAAAATTTTTCAGGTGAAGGCAGTTTTTTTAGTAGTTTTGTAAGATAAATGAATAATGTTGTTTAAGGTTCTAGTGAGAATGGATATTAAGCTAAAATTTATTGAAAATAGTCAACTGCCAAAACCTTTTTTGGGGATAGGTGCAGAGGGGGCACCCTAATGATAAAATTAATCTATTCATGTTGAAAGAAAATAGAATTTGAAATGTTGATTGCCTAATATTTACAAGTGTCTACATTCTCAACCCTCACAAGATCTTGAGAAAAGATAGAATAAGCAATAAGCTAAAATAAGTCCTTTCCTTTCCTTTCCTTTCCTTTCCTTTCCTTTCCTTTCCTTTCCTTTCCTTTCCTTTCCTTTCCTTTCCTTTCCTTTCCTTTCCTTTCCTTTCCTTTCCTTTCCTTTCCTTTCCTTTCCTTTCCTTTCCTTTCCTTTCCTTTCCTTTCCTTTCCTTTCCTTTCCTTTCCTTTCCTTTCCTTTCCTTTCCTTTCCTTTCCTTTCCTTTCCTTTCCTTTCCTTTCCTTTCCTTTCCTTTCCTTTCCTTTCCTTTCCTTTCCTTTCCTTTCCTTTCCTTTCCTTTCCTCCCTTCTTTTCCCCTTTCTTTCCTTCTCTAGACTGCCTGCAGAGGAACAGCATGTAGAACAGTTCCATAATTTAAGACAGTTTGGATTTTTTAGTCTCAGAAGTTTTACCCCAATGGAAAAAAAAAAAAAAAAAAAAAAGTTACTTTGTAGAAGGTTTGCGAATCAGAATTTAAAGAAGGTATAAAGGCCTCTGAAATGGAGATATGTGCTGGTCTGTATGATTCAATGTTATGGCTGATATTAATTTTCACAATGTAGTGAACTATGACCTCATTTTATTTTCTTTACTTCTAATTTATTTCAAATTTACATAGTTAGGATATTTTTGTTTAATAGGTATATGTTTGCACTCCTAATTTTTATGATTTTTTTTTTTTATCCTGCTTTAGGGCCCTTTAAATATGGGCTCCTGAGGCCCATTTAATGCTGTGAATTACTGTTTGTCAACTGTTGGGGTTTTTGATTTATTTTTAATGTCTTCTTTTTTTAGGTATCTCTAGCAATGCTGTTTTATTTATTGCTATACCTTTTAAGCTGTTAAGAATAACTCAGAATGACTATGGCACAAAAGGCAGGTGGAAATGTATTGTGAAAGCAAGCATGTTTGCTGGGCTCATAATCATTTACTTAAATTACTTTAGTAATACATAGTTTTCGAAGTTATAGGCAAAATATTGGCAGAATAGTTGTATTGTTTCTACAATTCTTTCTGCTTTGTCTACTTTCTTATATAGGTAAGATTTCAAACATTTTGAGTGGGAACAGATTAACAGATTTTCTGATTTTATGACAAAATCTGAAACAGTTTGTACCTCTGCTTTGGTAGAAAATCTGTTTTAAGTACAGCAGTGGTCCTGAGATAAATCTCACACCACTGTGAATCAAGAGCAACTTCACTACAATCAGGGAAGTTACAGTCATTCAATCCTACTGTAAATTAAATTAGAATTAAGCCTTAAATCTCCCCAAGCAAGTTTGTGATGGCTCAAGCATTTGTTTTACTTAAAAAAAAAAAAAAAGTAGTTACAGCTGATCTTAAAATGTGCATTTGTTTTTTTTGCTGCTACAATAATATTAAAAGCTCAGCCTGGCTCTTCCGAGGTTTTGTAATGCCTGTTCCATCCATTCCCTTTTAAATGGCAACCACCCCTGGGTGCAACAAAATGATGAACTCCCTCCTCCATTAGCTCCTCTTGCCCTTAATGTCTTTCCTGCCTGTGGAACTAATCTAACTGTGCTAGTTGTAATACTACACAATTAGCTTAGGAACAGTCATCAAAATGTACCATGTACATTAACGATGAGTGCTGTTGATTGGCATAGATTTCTAGGAGCATGGTTTGTTATTGATTACTCTAATTATAAAGATTCAGTGTCTGAGTGTAAAGGACACTCCATTTAAATGATGGTGTTATCCATAATAGCATCCCAGTCATGATCTTTATGCTACTAAGTATACTGCTTAATAAAATTCAATGAAGAATTAACTTTAGAGATCGCCTCCCACTCTTGAACTTGGACAGGGCCTCTCTTGCATGCCTTTTCAAAGTCCTGTGGTGGGCCTGACTTCATTGACCTCTACTTTTCACCCCATCTTTCAAAAATTCACTTTTGATTTTTTTTTTTTTAATTACCTTACATGCTGTGGTGAATGGAGCTAACCGTATATGTGAATGTTTTTTTTTTCTTAATTGCCTGCAATAGCTTACGCTATTTAGGAGAGTTCCAGTACTCATTTTAGTAAGATTTAATTGATTTGTTAATTGAATTTTCAGTCCCTCCCGCCACAAGCAAGTGAGCTCCAAAGAGCGCTTACTGTGCATTTGGAACATTTACGTCATATGCTTCTCTCTGTTCATCTGTCGCCAGAGGTTCTTGCTCAGTAATGATGTTTTGAGAGAAATAGTAATTTTGTTGGTCTGGATTTATTAGAAAAGGAAAAAGTATAATACTTACACTTGAAAGAAACTGTAAGCTTTCATCTTTTCACTTAATAATTGAACAAAACACTAAAAGCAACTAAGGGTAAGCATTTCTTAGAATGCAATTATACTATTCACCTGATTTAAAAATGTTTGCTATTTAAAATAAAAGAAAAAAAAAAAGAAAAAATAGTCTGTTTGTTGTGACTTTACAAAAAAAATCTAAAAATTAAATAACTAAATAAAACAATTGCATAAAAATATTGAAAGGAGAGAAAAAAAAGGGAGAAAAATAATACAAAGCTTCTCTGCACTAGACTTGCTAGGAGCTCCAAATGACAGGAGCTACCTCTTCAAGACTGGGCTGTAATCACAACTGTAAAAGAGCAAATCTGAAATATGCTTTCACGCATTTGCATGCAGCCATTATCTTCCAAATCATGGAAAGAAACAGTCTTGTTGCTGGCTGAGAAGCACCTCACACACCTCCTCTCTCTTGTTCTGAATGGTGTTTGTGTCAGTCTGCAGCTGTGTATGGTATTATGTCTTATAATCCTGCATCACTTCTATTCTATCCAGTCATATCTAATGTAGAAAATTAGTTTCCAGTGAAAGTAATATGTAGTGCTTTTATGATATTTGTGTGCAATATCCCCTCTTCCATTGAGGATATTTGATGTAAAGGAAACAAACTCAGTTCCACAATAAAATACAAAAGTGGTAAAGTGGTGTTGACATGTTTCTTGTCTTTGTGTGTGTACGCATTTGTAAGTTTCCCCTTTCCTTCAATCATGATGGCCTGTTATATGGGGTTTTGCTCAAAATATCAGTGACTATTTAAGTATTAGATTAGAACCAATCTCTATTTAGAAATTTGAAAATAAATGAAGATTACTTTTATCTCTCGTGGTGTAAAACATTACCATGATGTACCATGATGTGGCTTCTTTTTGTTCTCATTTCTGTATTCCCCAGCAGCATGAGAAAACACCTCATTTTCAGTAAGTACGCATTCAAGTGGCTGTGTCAGAGATGATACCCAATAAAGCTACATCAACCCAAACCGTCCCTGGTTTGAAAAGAGATCTTTTCCAAACCAGGGAGTTGTTGCAGTTTAACAAGAGTGAATTGCTCCTTCCCATTTTTCTCCTTGGTGAGCAGTGAGCCAGTAGGTGATGGCCATCAGCAGGTCAAGGCTGGGGCGGCGGGGAGCAGGGGGTGCTGGCTCCCCAGAGAAGCTGTGTCCCTGAGTGGTTTCCTTCCCCCTCAGACGGCAGTCCTGCTTGTGCACCCCTTTCTGTCTCCAACTTCCACGGTTTCATTTATAACTTCCAATGATATTAATAAGAAATGTTGTGCTTGGCTTGAATTGGGCTGACTGCAGCTAACCAGAGGAAAATGAAGACCAGATGAGGGGAGCGAATGCTATGAATCTTATACCTCAAGTATGTTTATGTCAAGTTTTTCTGAGCTGTTGTGCTCAAAAAATGCCTTAAGATGTATTAAATATTACATATGTGCCTTAAAATATATTAGAATGAACATGTAGAATAGGCCAGGTCAGGTTTCAATCCCAATTATTCATCTATACTTGCAGTGTAAGGCTTAACACTGGTGGGACCACCCCTTGTACCTGTCAAAAGGGTACACCAGCTCGGTCTCTAGCATTGGTTTGCTGGTTCCAGGGGCCAAATGAAAACTCATCTTCAAAGCACTTGATTTCCACTAGTGTTATTAATGAACACATTCAGTCAGCTTGTGAAGTATTATGGAAGACAGAGGAAAATGATGGTTCAGGCCACTTGGGTCTCTCAAAAATGAGGAATCTGCTTGGTGGCACCCCAGACCTGTAGGCTGTTTAATAATAATTTTTAGTTCTTTATGGTTGGGAGGAAATTGTAGCTTTTCCTGGTTCCTAGAATGGAATGAAAAAAGGTGTGCAAGGGTCCTTTGAGTAATATCCGTGGTGGCACATCCAGCTCATTCCCAGGGTTACAGCAAAGCTCTTTGACTTCCTAGGGGGTGTCTCCAGGCTCACGGTGATTCTGCTACACGAACGTTGCCCATGGCCTTCACCCAGCAAAGAGTCTTTCACTGCTGACTGCTGCTGAGCTCCTTACCTCCACCTCCAACAGATATGACTAGTCCAGGCTAGCATGAATGCTCCCACAGAGCATTGTCCTCTGTTCTGTTGTGTGTGTTTTCCTCATATTCAGCCCAAACCCTATAGAGGCAGAGGAAAGCCAAACTCCTCAGCACTTGCCAGGGGATTTACTGGCTTTTGACCACATGCTCAGCACCTTTTCTACCAGAAATTAAAGTATTTTTATTCCCTTAAATGTTGAGGAGAACTAAAGAACTAAATCAGCGAGCTCTGTAGGCTGCCTGTGCTTGGTGAGCTGCTTTTCACAGATCCTTGCCACTTGATGTAGCTGCTTCCCCACCTTGCGACTCCAGCATTACTGTCCCCAGTGTGAACAGCTGGCAAGGAGGAGGTGGAGTGTGACTGTGCATCTGCTGCCAGGTTCGCTGCCAAAACGGCTGCATATGCCACGATTCACACATCGCACCGCTGCTCTGCCCATCACCCGTGGTTGTGAATTACACAGAGAAGACAACCGAAGTAGGTGGAACGTATATCCTGATATAAACAAAGCTGGCAATTTCTGGGTAAACTGTGGTTACATCCTGTGTACATGCGAAGGTGCAGAGACCCATGTTGAGTGAACCTCACATTATCCCAGCCCAGCTGTGTTACTGAGCTTGAACAGTAAAGTAAGCTAAACCACTGAGCCACTTCAATACTTAATGTGAACCCCCTGGACCGCAACTCAGTATTTCCAGCAAGAGTTTACAGTTTCCAAAGATATAATTATAGCAGCAGCTACATTGTATGTTAGAGCGGAATAGACTTGATAGTTTCTTTCCCAGTTCATTTAGGGGAAGAATTGTCAGGATTTGCAATAAACAAGATATTTTGAAAGCTGAATTTTATCCTGATAATCTAAAGTGTAATGGGGCTGCAGCGCTATTACTGAGCCTGGGATATCTGCAATTTATGGTGAGTTGGGTGGTCTTGATATATCAGAAAAGTTTAAGAGCAGTAACAGTCAGTACCATGGTGGTTGCAGACTGGGCCAAGCTTTGTAACTACTGAAAGCTGTGTGTATTTCCATAAGGAGACTGACCTAGAGTAGATAGCATCACATTTACTACCTTTCCTCTTGAATTGATGTTTTGTAACTAATTCTTGGTCTACAATTCATTCTCAAAAGTTTTGTTCTGAAGGAATCACTGTCCCAACTTAAAGTCATTTGTCACTTCTGCAGCAGTAGATTCTCTCCTGCAGCAGAAGAGACATGTCCTGATAGTAACGTTTCCTACAATTACATTTCTAGGAAGTTAAATTTAACTTTACTTTCCACAAATGTCCTCAAGCAGTTGCTAGACCCTTTTGTGAAGTTAAATTGCAGTTTCTGCATAAACACCCCCAGCAAAAAAACAGCGGCAGCACTTGCAGGATCAGATGGTGTTCTGCAAACCAGAACTTGCATCACCTGAAGTCAACAGTGCAACTCCTTTTTATAAATACTCCAGCTTTCTGAGGAGGTGGGGGAAAGCAGGACACTTGCTAACCTGTGTCCCAGGATGTCTTCTGCCTGTGTCGGTGGCACAGCTATGGACAGATGGGGTCAGAAACCCCCTCGTACCAGCCAGCCCTCCTCTGCAGCTGGGACTAGGTCCTGGACCAGGTCCCACAACTTTAAGGAGGGACTCGGTACCAGCACCATGCATAGAACAGAGTGTGGACAGCCCCATGTGCATCTGGTAACCTTATTTTGACATGGTCGGGTGTTACTGTAAATAGAGCCCATCTGCGCAAGGCTTCAGGCAACATTTATTTGAGCTGCAAGGGAATAAATATGTAATTTTCCTCTTGTGAATAATGTATAATGACCTTCAATGCTTTGCTGGAAGTGTTCTGCCAGTGACACTTGTGGGAGGAAGAGTTACATATTTGCTTACCTAATCAGCAGTGTATTTGCTGTCTGCCACGGATTTGAATTTGGAAGTTGCTTTTTGCATTCAAAGGGAGAGCTTTAACCCTTAAAGTGCTGGTGTTTCTCCCAATAGCAATTAAATTCATGCCAACATACCAAACAGGCTTTGCTTTTGAACTGGTTTGTTTCTTCTGGCTATGGCTGCAGAGAGAAGGCTCTCTCCCACGCCTGGAGAAGGATGGGGAAGCTGTTAGCACTACCAAGCATGTGCAAGCCTGACAGTGCTGTACCATGGGTGACAGTGCAGGCAAGTGGAATTTAGGCTGGTAGTCACCATCTTTCACAACTTTGTGATTGTGCATGTAAATGTATTACTTTCAGTACTGAGAGCTTTTCCTGTGCCTTCAGCTATATAGGCAACAGGATAATGAGCAGGGAAATTATTCAAAAACCTTTATGAAGGAAGATGTACTACAATGATTTAAAATATACTTACAAGGGAGAAACTGCAATAGCTTTAATTCAAATCACATCTGTAATCACAAAAGAAAACAGGATGTGAAGGAACATTTCTAGAAGAGGATATTGATAAAAAGGACATAGTGTTACTACCAAGAAAGATTGTGGTCTCTCTCCTCTAGGGAATATTTTGACAGTCCCATCCATGTGTGTCTAGACATGAAATGTCTAGGCAGCTGCCTGAAGTGCTGCAGCAAGGAGCAGCAACATTTCCAAAAAATGTCTCCCAGTTAAGAAGTGCTAATTGGTTTGTGAGCTTGCATCTAACGAGTACCAGGGTGAAAGACTGGAAGAACTCAGAAGCTTTTTGCATTTGTAGAGAACACAAAAATAGTTTTAGCCATGATTGTGGGACCCCTCCTCCATTAGGGAGATGGGAAAGAGCGCCCCCCCTGCCCCAGTTAAAACCTGCGGTGCCTTCTGTCTGATCCCCTTCCCGACACCCCACAGCCCATGCGGTCCCACCACTGCCCCAGCCCCACAGCTCACCTCCATTTGTGGCGCTGGCAGAGACAAAGCAAGTGGTGCCAAACTTCCAGGTGAAACAGGCAGCTCTTCCCTGCAGAGCAATTCACACAGAGCAGGGCAGAGCAGAGCGGTTCGCCTCCTCCCTGCAGTCCCCACTTCTCTTGTGGCCATCCAGGCCTGTATCTTCTTTAATATCACTGCATGAGCACTTTTTTGAAAATGGGTGCTGCGTTTTCATGTGCGAGCAAGCAGCACACAGAAACAGCAGGGTCACTAAATTCAACAGAATTACAACAAAATTAACAGAGTTACAATAGGATGTGTGGATAAATGTAACATCACAATGGCTTTGGGTGAATATTTCTTAAAGACATCATAGTGGTGCTTTGTAAAATTGGCTTGATTAATGGGCAGTTTTGAACTTAATTTTTTTTTGTTTTTCAAACAGCTTTTTACACAGTGTTTTTTCAGCTCTTGATTGTAGAATAATAGGATGGGATTTTTTTGTTATTTTTTTTTTGCCTAACCCAATCATTATTCTGTATTTGTTTACAGTCCATCTCTGCTCACACCAAACTGGAAAGTTGCTTTTGTTTTTGTCTGATTCCATAAACATATAAACAATAGCCTCAGAAGCACTGATGGCAGAAAAATAGGGGAAGATTGTGTTAGGACACCCACTGACTGTAATCGCCCCACATGATGTCGAACTGAGGTTCATTAAATCATCGCAGGTGTTGAGTTTTCAGAGACTCCAGAAGTACAAATTGCTGTTGCTGACAGCAGAGAAGCAACACCTTGAACCTGGATGATGGGGAACCACACCATGACAGCACAGAGGTCACCCAAAACTGAGGAAAGGTAAGAGCAGACCTTACAGACATGCCCTGCCAACTCCCGACTTCTGTAGACCGATCACCTTAGGATCAGAAGGAAGGCGACTAACAGGGTATGCCGCCCTCCTGACTCAGCACAAGGTGCTAATCGCAGAGCCTATTTCTCCCAAACACGATGCTCTTGCAGCTGAGTTGGCAGCCCTGGCGGAAGCCCACAGGGAAGCACAAGGGAACGATGTGAACAGCTACATGGACCTGAAATATGCTTTTGTACCTATCTGCCACGCTACAGGACAGGACAGTTGTGGAAACAAAGGCGTTCTGTGACCTCCAGACCTCCAGCAGTGGCTGGAGAGCAAACGCTGAGCAGATCAAGGATTTGTTAGAAGCTATCAGCCTCCCAGAAAAGACCTCCCAAAGAAGCGTGATGCATCCAGCAGTGCACACTGAAGAGAAGACTCTTCCAGCTGGCAATGCAGATGGCAAGCAGTCAAGTTCCCATTAAAAGATGTGGTGACCAGGTCTGGAGCTCCAGAAAACATCAACTCAGAGCAGGGCAGCCATTTTACAGCCCAGGTTTTAAAAAGCTTACACAAAACATCAGGTATCACCCAACAACTGCATAACCCTACCACACATAATCGTCAGGGAAAATTGAAAGAATGAATCAGAGCCTGAACCGCACTGTGTCTAAAATTTGTGCAGAAACCAGTCTGACGTGGCCAGATGCCTTACCAGTCACTTCAATGCACAGAAGACAGAAGCCAAACCAGAGAGCATTAACTCCAGCTGAGGTATCATTTGGGAGAAATTTGCAGATTCTGAATGCTTACGTTCTAACAAAGACCAGCTTGTTGGAAGGGGATGAAAGGTTAACTCAGTGTGGTAGAGATCCAGAAGAAGATAAAATTTTCTCAACGCCAAGCTCAGCTACAGCAACCAGTGCCCTCAGAAGGGAAAATGCACCTCTGTGAACCAGCAGATTATGTGCAGGTTAAAGTACATGAAAGGAAAAGCCAGTTAAGCCCAAGGTGGGAAAGACTCTTTCTGGTGTTGTTAACTTCCTTTTCTCCAGTACTTGTAACAGGGAAAAACACTTGGATACATCATTCTCACGTGAAACTTGCCAGGACAGAAGAAATCAAGGATCTGTTAAAAATTAGACTGAAAAAAAAATAAAATGTGGTTCGAGATAAAATAGATTTGACATTAATCATAATATTGTTAAGACTGTATTCACTACTAGCAGTGCTATTGTTAATTCTTAATCATTGTTGAGAATTAAGGCAAAGATGAATGCTACTGGTTTATGGAAACAGACAAAACAAATGCAAATTTCCAGTTTGCTGTGAGCTGAGACAGACTGAGATCTGAGATTGCAGAATGTCCCGAGTCACTTTTGTGACAGAATTCATGACAGAATTGGACAGAATTATTCAATCTCCTTGTTAAGCTTACCCTAGGAAGCAGCTGAAAAACAGGTGTGCGTGCAATGTGATTTATGAAGTGGAGCTGGGGAGGAAGTCAATTCTATACTATTTTTCCTGCAGTGGGAAGGAGACAAGTAGGTAAGGCAAGCTCAGTTGCTATTCTGTTCATTTTTCATGCTGTTGCATTTGTGGTGTTATCTCCCTTGAGAAGCTGAGCAGGAGCCTGCAGAGCACTGGTCCCAAATGGTCTCCAAGTGCCCTTGTCTCACAATTTGCCTGCTTCACTGTTCACCTGGCTTAAAGCTAGCAGGCAAGAGAGACCACGAGAAAGAAGAGTTCCCCCCCTAGTCCCCTTCCAAGCTGCAGTTGTTAGTTTTTGTTTTCAGCTTCCTGAGTGCGAGCAGGGGCCTGAAAAAACGTGCCTGAGAATTGGGTGCCGTGGGGTGCAGCCTACAGAGCCTGGGGTGCAATGCTGTCTGAGACAGCGGAGACAAAGAGAGGGGTGGTGTGGAAGAAACAGACATGGGGTATGTATGGGAGGAGCATGCAGAGGATCACGGGGGAGATCAGAAGGGAAGCTGGGAAGCAGCAAAAGCTGGCAAAAGGCAAATTCAATCGAGTACAGGTAGGTTAGTGGAAAATGTGAGAATTTGCTTGGTGAGAAAACATCAGTTTGGCAGAAACCAGTTGGTGGAGATGATGGCGAGACCTGGGACGGGGCAGGGGGGAAGATGGAGACTGCTGGACTGTAGAGAAATACCTGGCTGGGGCATGCAGGGGAGGGAAGAGTGGCTCTGGTGTGAGGCTGGTAGAAGTGTCAGGAGTGGTTTCTTGCGCAGGGTGATACTGAGGGATCGGATATGAGGAGGCAAAACATCTGGTTCCTTAAGCTACAAATGGTCTAGACTCACTGCCATGGATCTTGGGTTTGGTGGCCTTTGTCTGGCTGCAGTAACCTCCTCCTCTGCTGCCTGCAAAGCATTTAGCAGGGAAACTCCCCTCTCCCAAGGGCAGAGCACAGATGGAAGCAGATTCAGCTCCAATGCAGAATATCTGGTTTATCCACAGTGCAGAAAGGTCTTTCCTGAGAACAATGTGGCACAGAACTGTTGCTGTCCAATTTGTTTAAAGCTTATGCCTGGATGAAAGGCTGTATCTACACTTAGAGTTTTGGCTTCAGGTTGTGCTGAAAGCATTCAAACCTACAGTGATTGGAGTGAAAAAAAGAAGGCAGCCTGTAACATTAATTACCAGGTTACTCAGAGCCTAGGAGGAGTATTTTTTTTTTCTGTTGCTATAGCAGTTAAATCTAAATAAATGGTAAGAGGGGGTTAGTTGTGAGGGAAGCAAAGCATGCTCTAAAAGGGAGCGGGGAACGCAGCAGCCAGCAGCTTGCTGTAGCTCAGTTAGCATTAGCAGTCTGGCATATCCACTGAGCAGGGTGAGGGAGGGCGGAGGTGGGGCCAGAAGCAGGCTCCTCGTGCTGCCAAGAAACAGATGCTAATGAGAAATGAGGAGAAATGTGGCAGTGCCCACTGTGCCCTAGCCAAATAGTGCCTCATCAGCACAGGATCAGCAGCTGAGATGTCTAGAGGCAATGTGGCAGCACAGAGGGTCTTAAAACTGAGGTCATATGGAGGAGATCCCAGAAGGGAGTAGTGGTGCCTGTAGCAAGAAGTTGGCAAAAGAAATTGGAGGACGTAGCAGCAATTGTGAACGTTTGGATGTACAATCCCTGTTCTGACACTGAAAAACTGAAATACATAGGCAGGGGAGGGACACTTCAGCCTTCTGTGTCTAGACTAGAAATCTCTCTGAAGCCGCACTTTTAATGAAATTGTTCTTAGGAGTGTGTTTGGCCTCCTGCTTTCCCTTAAGGCCGTCTGACAATCAGAAAGCATTAGGAGAGAGCAAGAGAGAGAGAAGAAAAAAAAAAACACTTCTGGAAACTTGATAGAGAAAATTTGCCTGGGAAAGGCCACTGCTGGTTTAGTCAGGTCACATAATCATCCCCTTACCTGGAGACTGTACTGTGGAAGAAACCATAGGACTTGTTTACAACATGGGGTGAAGGACCTTACTGTCATTTTCTTGGATGTGAAACAGCAATCGCTTTGTGAGTGTATTCACTGGGAATAAGAAAGGTATTTGGTGGATGACAGTTAAGATGCTTTCTTACACTTAAAACAAGTTGACTAGATTTGCAGCATGTTCTCACTGGACTAACAGTAAGTGTGTGATGAGAGTTTTCCAGCTTTAAGGCTAGACAGGTGCATGTTAAAATTGGAAATACTTATCAGATGTTGTAGTAAAGAACACTGAGACACCACTGTTGCCATAACAAGCTGCGATACAGAAGGGCTGGTGTTAGGGCAAGTTCTTTAAAACCAGGGAGACCCTGCCAGGAGCAGCAGAAAATCATTTCCCGACCAGATTCTGAGGCGACAGGGAATGTAAGCATGGATGGATGCTGATGCACCCCAAGACCCTTACTCTCTTTCTATTTTCTTGTGCTCTATGTGAACAGCTACATTGTTTTTACCAATCTGAAGAACGGGGCATGGGATTGTGTATGCAGCTGAGGGAAGAATGGAATTAGGTCAAAAAAAACATGAAAGAGTGCCCAGAATATAAAAGGAAACTGCACTTCAGAATGAGGCTCCTTGGTGTTTGCTGAAGTGCTTGTACATGTTTCTCTACTGATCTTAAAAGTGGAGCAGAGAAGCTCTAGTGAAGTCGGAAATTTCTAACTTCCTTACAGGGAAGCGTTTTTATAGGTACATCTGAGTGCCTGTGCAAGTGCTAATTCCCTGGGCTAGAACTCTTTAGAAGCAGTTTTAAACACAGTCTAAAGTAGGCTTCCAGCTCCATATACTGCCCTGAATTTTCCAAGTGGGCTGGAAAAAAAAACAATCAATATACATTAATCCTCTTAGTGGCTGAATTTCGGAGTAGCCAAGGCATTCTTTCCTGTGAGAAACCCCTGCTGAAACAACTTGTGTTTGAAATTCCTCCTTCTTCCTTTGTTTCTTCTATCCTCTACACCTTTCATCAAAGGCAAGCCACTTCTTATGCCTTTGTTTCTTTGTGCTGTCTCCATCCTACCCCGTCTGGCTAATGAAAGGACAAAAATATATCATAAACAGGATGATGATTTCTATCCACGTGTACTTTACTTCAGGAAACAGGCAAAATGGAAATTACTTTATTTGCATATAGTAAGTAGTCACACTTGCAGCAGGATTGAAGTGAAATAATAATGGTGAACATTTCAGTTCACATACAGAGGAATGCATACCATTATGGTAGTCTTTGAGTTCCAGTACTAAGCAGATGCTTCAGCTAGCTTCCTAGCTTCCAGTTCCTGCTTAGCCTTCTCTCTCATCTCTCTTTCTCTCTCAATGAGAAGAGATTTTTCTTGCTCCCACTCCTTTAGCTTCTGCTCATGTTTTGCAATGTCTTCCACTTCACATGCTGGCAGCTTTTCCTTAACGAGTTGGGTGGTCAGGGTTAACAGGCTTTCAGATTCAACCTTGCCAAGTGAATGCAGCTTAGAGTATAGCTCCTGTCACAAAAAGGGATTTGGTGGGGAAGAAGGAGAGAGACAGTCAGTCACAAAAGTCAGTGATAAAATACTTCCCTATAACAACCAATACATAGCTGTTGAATCTAATGATTAGCTGTGCTGTCCAGGCCAGCTATTTCATCCTAGCTAAGAGTTTTGACTGTGGCAGCAGGTACCAATTCTTCCCCCTCCTTGAAATACTAACCTCTAAAATAATCTTTTGTTGAGCAATAAAACTGAAACAATGAAGTTTCATTTTCATTAAGCAGTGAAATTCTCTTTACTTTTCCAGGTTCAGTTACCTGGTGTAAACAAAGATCAGCTGACCAGTAGATTATGAAAATATAGTCTAAACACCTTATTTTTTGGGTCTTATCTCAAAATTCATTGACTGATTTGCTCCATACTGCCTGCATTAACATCCCTCTCAACAGATGCAAATCACTTTAAACACTCTCTTACTCTAGAGCACACTAAGTAGCTCCCATGATTTCTTCCCAACAGTTACTGTGATCTGAGGCTTTACTTTGTTTACACAGACTGTACAGTAGATCTAAAGCAGGTAATATTTATCCAGGGATATTCTACACTGTAACTAAGAACATAGCTTCAGTAAGAAACTCTGCAATATTTCCTTTCTGAGCTTTACTTACCTAGATTTCATGCAGCATAAAGATATTAATTCACTTAAGATGATGAATCATCCAGTGATACTATTTCTGGCTTTCTGGAATCTTTAGCCTGATGGCTCACTAACAAGCTGATTAATTGCCTTAAAAGTGCAGATACACAGTCAGCTAGAGAAGAGTTTCCTGAGGGAGGAAGATGACATGGCACTGGCAGGTTCTTCACCCTTTGCTCATTCATTAGATAGGAACACACTTTCCCAATTGTTCTTTTAAATAAGATGTTTTACTGAACCAAGCACTTGTGGAAATGTTTAAAGCAAGTAGGTATCCCAAAGGAAGGTACATCCGTGCTTCTTTCACATGCCCTTTGAATAAAGCTTATTGACTTGCATTGAAAGATGACTGAAAGAAGATATGGGGATAATTCACCACCAAACAAAATGGCAATTCTGGGTCCATGATGACATCTGGTCTTCCTCTCCCAGTTACCACTGGAAGCTTCCATGCTGTGTAGTTGATCTGCAGTATTCCTCTTACTCCAACTCCCACTGCAGTAAGCTGCAAAGGCACTGCCCCTCGGCTCTTGCCTTGAGGTTATACCTTGTTCTCAAGAATGAAACTGGGGTGTCCCTTCTGATGCCTCTCCATTTCTTCCCACCCTAGCCAATACCAACTACAAAGGCTTTGCTGTTTTGCCAGGCAGTGGAAGGTCTGAACAGGTCAGACAGCAGATAAAAGTCTCTTCAAGTGGTAGGTATACATGTCTGAGAGGCTTGGGCATTTGACTCCATTTCCTTTTTGATTTTATGATAAAGATTAAAAGAAAAAAAAATGTCTTTGAAGCTACTGGAGTAAAGCCAAACTTAGTAATATTTATGTGTATTCATCTCTATTTTGTTGAGATATCAGTAAGTTTACAGTACATCAGGGACAAACATGGAGAGTGTAGAGTTTGGATTTGAGAAAGGAACATAATTCCTGACAACTTCTCCCATGATTAGAGCTTAGACGTTCAGTTTAAAGATAACCATTTTAGACCATTAAGAATCTCTCTGCTACCCACTACTGAGGATGTACTGAAAAGGGGGGTTCGTGCACTAAACCTAAGCAGTATGAAACTGAACTAGAAGAAATACAATGAACTGGAAACTAGTGGGACCTCTCTCCTAACCCGCTACTGGACTGAACCCACTGAACTCTGGAATCTTCCCTGCTCTGCTGTAATACATTAGTGAAGCTAATTTAGGAAAGCAGCAGTCTCTCTGTCCTGCCTGTACCAGAAGGGCACATTCTTAAATGGCAAAGTCACTAATTTTTATAAGCAGTCTCCAGGGCTCTGCATTCAGAGGAGGTACACTGCTTTCAGAGACAGTGCTCCCCAGCATTTATGTGATGAAATGCTTGCTCACTGGTCATTTATATTGATGGAAAGAATTACCCCAGGAACTCTGTACTGAGTGGTAGGCCTCAGTTCATGGTATCTAAAAACAGGTAATTACAACATGAGTGACAGTGTCAGACACACAGTCTAAATTACAGCTCTAAAGGCTATTTTTTTTCCTTTTTCTGTAAAGAGACAAATGCCCTCAAGTCCTGCTTTTTGGAAGTGAAGAACATACTGCCTCTCACACATCACAGTTGTTAGTCACGCTGCCACAGCTTTTTCATGTACATCTACAAATGGCTGTTCTGAAGGTCTGTATTAGACATAAAGTCCAGGAACACATACAAAAGCTGAACAAGCTACAGTTTGAAACAGGAATTGTATGTTTGGACCAAATCATAGGATCATGAGGGTTGGAAAAGACCTCCAAGATCACCTGGTCCAACCATCACCCTGCTACCAATGTCACCCTCTAAACCATGTCCCCAAGCACCACATCCAACCCTTCCTTGAACATCCCCAGGGATGGTGATGCCACCACTTCCCTGGGCAACCCGTTCCAATGCCTGACTGCTCTTTCTGAGAAGAAATGTCTCCTAATCCAGAACTGTTCAAGGCCATGACAGCCTAGAACTACAGGCCAAATTAGCTCTAACTGGGGGTATCTGAATTTTACCACAGCACAAATCAGAAATGATCATATAAAATGGGCTTGTTATATAGCTATGAGATGATGAAATAAAATTCAATCACCATACAGCTATGCCCTAAGGAACAACTGTTTTGTGTTTTATACTGTTAGCATCAGTGTGACAAACTAGAGATAAAAGGGAAGCCTTACTTAATCCCACAGACTGAAAGTATAGGATGCAACTTTGCTACTAATCCTAACATACACAAATGGACAATAAATTCAGTAATGTCTCAACCCCAGTACAATTTACTTTAATGAGTAAGAACCCACAGAAGGTCAGATAATGGCTCTCTGATGACAGGCCACTTTTGCAAACAGCATTTGGATGTATCACTCTGATGTATGAAAAGTGAAGACAAAATCCCAGCAGACATTCAAAAGACAAGTGGCCTTGAGCGCTTATTTTTTTGAAGGTTGCTTCCTGTTTGAGTACATGAAAATGTAAGGTGACAACAGTTTTAGAAATGTCAGGTAGACTCCTGATGCACTGAAAGGGTGCTAGTCTACTAGCTATGATAAGCGTATTTATTTTCTAGTATTTACTATGGAGATCTATTACAGCTTAGAATATTTACATAAATGAAAATCTCCTACCTTGAATCGGCTGTAGTATTCAGGTATTTTAGACTGCTCTGTTTCTTCTGTTTCTGCACATTGTGACTTTTGCTCTGATTCCTTGGTTTCTTCGGATGATTCTGGACCAGGTTTTGCTTCAAGGACAGACTGCAAAATGGTCTCCAGAACATCAACCTGAACAATCAGATTTGTCACTGTTAGCATAAACAGTTTGGAAATACAATCTGAGTAATACTGCTGTTGCATCTACAAACAGCTTTGTGAGTTACTCCATAGTTCAAGATGACTGCTCTGTATGATAAAGAGAAAACCAAATTCTAAAAGTAAATGGACTAATTCTTGGAAGAATTACATACTGTATTTTGGACTTTTGAGGCTGGGCATTTTAAAGTCCCTGCAACAGAAGAACTCTGCCAGCCTCCATCAACAGTAAAACTCCCTGACTCTGGTGATGTATACATCCAGATGTTTGTGGATATCTCAGGCATTAGACTATCATCTGCTCTTAGCCTGATATCTAGTCATAAATATTAATGTTAAATGGTAGCCACTGTGATAATAACACTAGCATGATATACAATCACAGATACATCTAAGTAAGATGTTACTATCAAACATTCAAAGCATATAATCTTTAATAGACCATCTTGATTCCCCTTTGGTGAAAAGGAAAATTACCTGTTCAACAACAACATTCATTCCTGTCATTAGCTGGGTAATTTAACAGGAAAAACGAAAATGTGGGCATATAGTAATATGTATGTTGGTATATATATAATAACGATATGTTGGTAAATGTTTATTTTTAATCTCTATGATACCCTTGTTCTCTTCATGTTTTTCTCTTGAGAGGTACCAAGAGAACCACCTTCTCCTAACTGCAGCTGTATCAAAAGAATGCATTAGCATCACTAAGGGACTTGGTAAACTATTTCTTTATGTATAATTGATACGAAAGATGGAATTGCTATATAGATGCTGCTGCTGTTTTGGTACTACGAAGATTGCTATAACTGCAATTACTGGATATAGGCTGCCTGCATTTTAAAATTCAGCCTTTACAAATGTAAAGAGCTGTTACCCTTCTCTGAATCCTTATCCTTAGTGTTTATCAGTTGAATGAAGTAACAGTGTAACCTTTGAATCTATGACACTTTCCACAAGCAAAAGGCTCTTGATACCTACTGGTTTCGTTTTCGTAGTGTAAGTATATATAATGCTAAAGAAATAAAAATTCTTGGCACTGAAATGTAATCCTTAAACTATCAATACTGAAACAGGATTAAATAATCAATGAAATCATTACTGAGTGCTTGAAGATACATAAACTCTTATCTGGAGAGTTTCTCAGACAATTCCACACACCAAAACTTGCTTGTTCACAGTTAACACAATATAGCACAATACTAAAATAGTATTTTTGTTACGTTGTTATGATAGTAACAGAAATTCTCTCTCCCAATAGTCATGGCAGAGAGAAAAGAGGCACCCTACTAGTCAGAAACAGAGGAAGCTTAGAGCCTGAGAAAAAAGTGACTGATACTGAACGGCCAATCACTTGAAAACGTTTTCAACAAGTGTGTGACTAAAAAAAGTTAATCCCAAAACTTCTCATTTAGTTAACGAAATTTCTTCAGCCAGAAGATAATATTACATTTGGGAAAAGAACCAAGGTTGTGAAAACAGGGTTGTATCTTTCTCAGGTTTGTATCTCCTTCTCATGCCTGCTATTGTGCAGGCATGCAAGGACAATAATTTACAACATTGCCCATATTTACTAGTGCTATGATATGGATTTACAAGAATTGCATAATGGTCAATTTAGGCTTGCCTAAAAGCTACCCAAGATACTACAGGAAAAAGGAGTTTATGCATGTGAGGTTGTTTCCACCACATCTGCTTTCAGTGTATGTTGACTGACCCCAGTATTGACCTGCTCAGTGCTCTTAGTCCTTCACCCTTGGGAACACTGCATTTCAGTTGGAGATAATAATTAAAAATATCTTATACAGATCCTTAATAGTAAGATCTTAATGAGCATTCTTGTGGAAAAGGTCAGATGATACAAATCGATATAATGCAATTACTTTATACCAGATAAGGATGCAGACCAAAATATTTTCCTTTTCTTTCTTAGTGCATTGTGGTCACAAAAAATGCATTGGAGAAAAATTATTTTGATAATATCAAAACATTTGATATTATCAAGGCCCATTTTTGGTCCTTAGCTTGGTGAAACTTGTGTGACTTGCACTATTGTTTTTATACAGCTACCTAAAATCCAAATCAGGCCACACATCTCTTCAGGGAAGTTCCTGTGTAGGTCTCATGGTTATTACTTTTTGGACTCTTCTACTGGATTTGTACAGAGACACTTGCAGCAATAGTGAATAGTCAGCAACAACCTTATTTTGCAAATTCTTAAATGACAGATGTAATTAAACTCTGCAGCTTAAGCTGCTCACTAAACAAAGTAAAACATTTCTGCAAAGAAAGCATTGCTGCTCGTTACTGGAGATTACTATTTTTACAGTATCAGTACAAACACAGATATAAAGGACCTTACTGGACTTGAGGTACCTGGTTGCATGTAATGTTACATAGACAGATGCAACCTTGTTTCAGCACTAGGGTGTTTGTCTATAATCCAGAACTCTGAGGAGTTTCTTAATTTGCCTAGGGTTTATAAGCAGAAAAAATCACCAATTTATTAGGCTGAGATCTTCAGACTTGGAGTAAAAAAGAAAATTGCTGAACCACACCCAAAGAGAGAACTCTAAAGAGTGTAGGTTTCAGATACGATGCTTCCTTCCCTGCCCTATCCAGTATTACACAGAGCTGCTTCTGACTATGGGGCATTAGGAGGACCTGCTGAGCAGTGACCTGGCCTTTGTACATCAAGCGAAATGTAGGGGCTGTAAGCCTAGTACTGATGTTAGCAAAAGGGACACTCCCAATACCAGAAAGCCCTTCAGTGCTGTTTTAATGCACCACACCATGTAGTTTTCTGAATTATTCCACCTAAGCTGCCTGGTTCGAGGAGCAGTGTGAAGCCCCATAGCACTCCTAATACTAAAGTACATTCATAAGAGCTGACCTCGCAAACAGACCAAATTCATTTATCCTCCCTATCACAGGCACTACAACCCTTCTAGAAATCACCCTGCCCTGTCTCTGGACCAGTATCACTCAGGACATGATTCCACATGAAAGGACACATGCAATTAGCCAGGAGAGGTACAAGATGTGACGTTTCATCTTCAAGTATGTCTCTGAGAGAGATGGGAAAGTACCTTGGGGGGGCATGCCGCTTAAGACATAAATGGCTTGTGGCAACAGTAGACGCTCGCAAGGACATGCCAATAGACATCTTTGCTGGCTTGTTAACTGAAGCCATGCTTCTGCTCTAAATGTTACTTCCCCTCCTGTCTTCCAGAGACCTCTGAAGTATTACTAGGCTTGTAAAGGTCTGCTATCATCTCATTAGCAAGACAAGTAATTTACAGGTTTTACTGAAGTTTGACTAGTGTGGAATTCCTTGTGTTATGCAGGTTATAGTCTTCAGACTTACAGCTTCTTTGCAGATTTTGATGTCTCCTGGCAATGAAGCTACATTCTCCATCACTTGCAAGGCTCTATTCAAGTATCCAGGTGTCCACATCAGCGGCATTAGGTTGTAAACAGCTCTTAAACCTTTATTCAACTCCACCTTCCCTGTGATAAAACAATACTTTGAGTTTAGTAATTGAACACTTGAGTCCTAAGGTAATCTATAAGGATTGGTTCTGTTCTCTAAGTGAAAGCAAGTTTCCAGGCTTTTGTGGTAAATACAAGATACAAAGCTGCTGTGACAGAATTGTTCTCTTGTTTTGTTAAAGTGCCTTCTTTTTGCCAGCTTCAGGACTGCTACCCGTTTGTCCCTGTTTGTTTATTGTTCCTCCTCATTTTCTCCCCCTCATCTCTACATTTTGCCCATACAGAGAAGTGGAAAAATGGCCAGGCTTCCTGGTTGTCTGGCACAGAGTCAGCATCTCTGAGAAGGATGTCTGAAGATCTCAGACAAATAGTTCAGCATTCACGGACTCACTGTGCAGCATGTGTGTGCTAAATGTGAGAGGCAGGACTCACACCCATGGTGTTTACGGTCTGCTCACACATGTACCAAGACCAGATCATATGAGACTTAAAGCACATGCTCTACTTAACTGTACAGCTCAGTGTTCTTATTTCTAGTTGGAACTTCCTTAAAGAAAAGATGGGAGACCTGCAAAAATGAAATTCTGGTTCTCATTTTGGAGCACCCTGTGCACCAAGGTCTTCATGACTCTAGCAGGACCTATGATGCACAGCACCACTGACAACCTAGCTTTTCTTCTGAGGGTGACAGTAAAGACTACAAAACTTCTGTTCTCCATAATGGGGAAAACGTACATGACATTCTAGTTGGTGAGTACTAATGGGCTATGACTGTCACTCTAAGCTCTTGATTTTGTTGTTGTCTATGTTCAAAAAAACACGCTGCAGTGTAGCTTATGAGAGTTATCCATCCAAGCCTCACTTTAATTTAAACTCTGGCTCTAAGAATGCAGAACTGTGAAAACAATCGTTACTCTTCTCCACAGGGAAAAGAACACTTTAAGAAAAGCAACGTAGTAACTGCACAAAGCTTATGGACTATGGACAAATTAAAATAGCTAAGCTGCCTTAGGCTACTCTGTGCCTGAAGACATCTTTCACTCTTTCAGAGGTCAGTTCCATTAGTGCTGGCAAGACTGTGGAATATGTGACATAACAGCAAATACCTTTTGATCTACTGAATGTCAATGTCATGGAACAAGTACTACTGCTCAGAAACAGTGAGTACATTTGTGAAATACAGCCTCTACTCAAACAATCTTTATGACACAAAACCTATACCAAACTGAATGCCAATTGTACAGCGAAGTCCCTGTCTGTATCAGCATCTCCACTTGATAACAAACAGCTCCACTGAAAATCAGGTTTCCAATTAATTTTAATGTTTATCCTCTTTTTTCAATGAAAACAAGGTTTTCATTTTACAGTCATGATAAATCAGAATCAGCATCCTAACACTGTCACTATCCATTGTATTTTGAGGTTGCATTTTAAGAACGTGTCCTCTTCTTATTACCCTGAATAAATTCTAGGACAAAAGTTAATGCTGTAATGGAACAATTGCATAATGAAAAATTTTAAATTAATTGTTTACTCTTAATTAAATAATCATTTTACAGAGAAAGACAAAACCCTTCTGGACTATACTCCCATAAAGGTTGCAGGAAATTCAAGAATTGCTTATCCTTTCTTTCCCACCTCCTAACCCCCTTCCCTCCTGTTCTGGATGTACTCTGATCTACCTGCTCTCTAAATAATACAGCATATCATTATTGGTGAAGGCTTCTTAAAAGATACAGGATAAAGATGCTGCTATCTGCTGTTCACAACAGAAACATTAATGTTACAGTGAGTAGTAAATGTTCTAAACATAGTGTTTTTCAGGGTGCGGTCTCTGTAATTCTTGGTGTGTAAAGATTATTTTAAGAAGTTCATAAACTCTATCTAGAAAAAGAACATATTGTCTATTACCATAGATTTGTTCTACAGAACTCTGTCTTGTGGGATTTTATCAAGAAAATGTGTTGGTCCACACATAAACCAACCCTACTGCTCTCTAAGAATGTTTTCCTCCATTCAGTCTTAACTCTGAAACTGTTTCTTCCACTCTTTCTGCCTTTTTCCTTAGTCTTTTCATTGATTACATTTTAATAAAGCAAGTGCACAAATTTAGTTCATCCAGTGGCGATAAGAGGGAAAATAACGACTGTGAGGGAAGTAAAACTTACCAAGAAATGCATAACCATACAGCTGGGAGCTAAATCCCACAGTGCTTGTTTGCTTTAGTCCTGTAAGCAGTAGTGATGCACCGAGATTCCTCTCCTCTTCCCACTGCAAATAATGTAAACTAAAATGTAAACTAAGTACATGTTCCTTGACAAACACGAACAAAAATACTGCAATAACCAAAGGCAGCACATGGCCTTCATCACATCTTACTAACAAAGTAAAGAATCATTAAACATGTCCAGTGTTCAGAGTAACAGTACACACAACCTGAAGAACAGTGTATGTATAATAAAGAACACCTCTTTCCAGAAGACAATAAAATGGGAGGATCTTTTCAATGGAAGTCAACCATTGTGTTTCCTTAGGGATAAAGGATTATGTTGATTACACTGGCCAAGCACTGCCAGTGACCCGTATGTCCAGCACTCACTTCAGGCTAACGCTGCTGAAAACAAAACTATGTGGCTTCCGTACCAGAGCAGTCCTTTCTTTTACGTATGTGGTAAGATGCATTCTCCACTATCCTACACTAGAATAGAAAATGCAGAGAGAATATGCTGCTACGGGCTGCTTCAAGTCCCAGTGATAGATCCGACCACCAGTGAAAGCTAGAGAAGGGGACCCAGTAAGGAAGGACATTAAAACCACAAGAGTGATGTGAATTTTACTTTGCTGTGGGATAGTACAATACAAGGCCAGAGAAGTAGAGACTTCAAGGATACACATTTCTTCTCAGCAAATGAAAGAAGCTGAACAACTCCCCTTGTGAAGAAACTGAGCAAGATATAAAAGACAGTAGACTGGAGGAAGTCTGCTTCTCTATACACAGATTTTGTTGCAGGGTACTTTAAGCACCTTGTTATTACCTTAAGACCTCAAACAAATACCGCCAGTGAAAGGCAGAAACTTTCTGAAAAGAAATTCCCTGGTTTAATGCAAGGAGATGTCTTTTCAAGGTGTAGCAACTTTTGCGTCTCCCTTCAGGTGTTAATCATCCACCATAAAATACCATCACCTAATAACCACACAAGGTATTTGCCTGACCCAGGAAAGGCATGAAACAGGATAGGTCTGTTTCTTGCTGAATTCAGCATTCCCGGCGAATGTTACGGGAAAATCAGATGCAACCGGAAAAATGGAGCTTTAAAGGTCTACTTTCTTTTGGGAACTGTCCCTTTTGGCTTCAAGAGCTGGAGAAATTGCAAGCACTTAACATTAATGCCTTTGCATTGGAAGATGGCAATCACACTGATTGTATGCAACAGTCAAGGAGGATACTTTCTGGGGAGAGCCAAAACCAGTCAGTCTGGCTCAGCAGTACTTACAGCAGCAGAAATATGGAAGTTCTCTATCACCTGTGCTAGGGACTAATATAGTCAGATTGCCCATGATTCAGTTCTCAAAGTTAAAAAACATTTTGTCAGGCTGCAGGACCCTAAGCTATGGTGGTCAAGGCCCTGTCTGCAACAGGACACTGGCTGACTTGTCTTGCACCTTGGAAAGAAGGAATGGGGATTTTCTGTCTACAGCCATTCCTAAATCAGCCACAGAAAAACAGTACTGAGCATTACAAGGTGTTGAATGGTACTCTGTACGGTGCACACATATAAAAATATGGCTTATGGCAGGTCTTGGATGGGGTTATTTCAAAATGCATATTAAATACATCACAGCTGTATAAATAGGCTTGTCTTTTAAACATGTTGTATGTCCATACCACCCTTGCTTGCATATTCAGCTTTCATAACATATTACACATATTGACAAGTGCCTGTCTTTGCAGTAAGGATACACAAGCATAGACAAACACAATGGAAAAAACAGATTTTAGTCCCTCTGATTGTCATACATAAGTGACCAAGTATACTTGAGGAATGGAGGAGAGAAGACTAAACGCACGTTTTCTATAGTGAAAACTGAAATTACAAGCCAATTGATTAAAATCTTAAGGCACTGGCCTTAACATTTTGGAATATGTTTTATGCAAGACAAATGGAGGTTTCTAGTACTTTTTATGGGTGAGAAGGTAGAATACTGCCACTTCCAAGAGCCTGAATTGTCATGTTGGCCTTAAGCAAGACAGAAATGAATAGGAAAGCCTAACCCAGTCTGAAGATAGGAGAGATTTTAGTTTTAAATATTTCCGAAAATCAACAGAAACAAAGCCAAATGGGGTAGTGAAATTCCTAGTGAAAATCTTTTGTACTTCTTCAGCATCAACTTTAACAAGTTATAATGGTGAGCAATACTCACCTTTAACAGTGTCAAATATAATATGCAATACATTTTTTTGTGTGTTAACTGATGGAGCCCTCTTTGAACTCAGGTGAGATGTCACTTCATCACCTTGAAGTGGACATACGCCACATCTGAAAATTCTGACGCACTTTCCCTTTCAGAGAAAGGAGCAACTAAAACTGATGACAAGTTATTAGCTGGCTTTCATCTTCTGTTGCTTTTTTTTTTCTCCTTTCTTCTGTAGTTTTCAAAAAAATGAAAAAACTTGGAGCACTTCAATTTTTAGGTAAACTTAGGGTAAATAAATATATTGATGACTGCATGCCCAGCTGACTGCAACACAACACTTGGAAAGAGAAGCTCTGAGTATCATTTTGAGTGTGGTCAGCTTACCGTATGTTCAGACTTGGTTGCCAGATACTGGTATAAAACATAAAGAGAAAGAACCTGTGTTGAGAATTCATCAAAACTTTCTTGCAGCATGATCTCTGTTACTACTGACAGAGCATCTACGGCAGAAATAGACACATAATTAGTAAGTGGAAATTTTCACATCTCCTTTCTTTTGCACCCACTGATGCTCACTGATGCTTTACTGTTGCAGTACATTTTGAAGTAGTTACAGAGGAAGTTAAAGATTTCTTATGACTAGCAGTAGAAAATTAGTCTTACCCATTTGGGTTATACTAACATGCTATGAGAAGGAGAAGGAAGAATTGATTGAATTACGGGAAACAACAACAAAGAAGCTTTCTAAACTCATCTTAGCTCAATGCTTTCTGACTTCAATTGCCTCTTCTTTGCTCAGCCCTTCAATCATTAACATTTAAAAAAAAAAACTTTCAAAATTACTTTGTTCTTTTGTTTTGATTACAAACAAGAGAAAGCTGGCTTAAATTAATTGCCCTTAAGGTGACAGTATAGTACAATGGAGAAGAAATGTTGTCACAGATCACCCATAGCATTCACTGTATTCAGCAAACAGTGCTCTTGAGAAGCTCCACAGGGAGTTGCAGTGACACTCCCTGTCAGGAAGGACAGTTTGTTAAATAGAAGGCCTTGAGCCTGTCAGAGAAAAGAAATATGGATGGAATAATGAGGAATTCACAGATGGGGGCCTCTCAAAATAAAATGAGTTTATGTATTAACTTGCCATTTAGCAGTACTTTCATGACAAAAGCTACAGACAAGTCCTTCTACGACTCTATTTTCCCTGTCATTTGTTTGTTTTGCAGAAGGTTTATGCAAAGAAAAGCTCACTGCAAGTCTACAGTACCAGAAAACCTGCAGTAAAATGAAAGCCTTAAATATTTGTCATCAAACATGAGAGGATTATTCATCTCAGCACTTTAACAGTCAACAGTGAAAGGCACCTCAACATGGCCATTCAACACAGCTGTCTCTCTTCAGTGACAGACAGAAGTCTGGACAAATAGCTCAGATTAGATGTGTAGTTTTTTGAATGGTTTACAACATACCAATTCTCACTAGTAACTTCAAAGATAATCTTAACATGTAAATTGGAATTCTGAAAGTTGGAGAAGATAGCTTACATTTGGAATGGGATTAATCATGATAGAAATACTCTGAATTGCATATTTCAAAACTATACAATGAGTAAGATCCCAACAAGAGGGATGTATATATATATATAGAAAAGTAGTTTATATAAGGAAAGAAAGTGTGGTTTCAAGGTGACTTCAGAGAAAATATGGCTAGAAGTTTTTAATTCAAAGAAAGGCTCTGCGGATTTAATAGCACACATCTGGGGATGCAGAATAGCTATATATTTTCTTACCTTCATATTTCTTCTGCTTTAAAAAACAATCCAACAAAATATTGAATGTAAAATTATCTGGGAAAATTCCATATTGAACCTGAAGAGAAAGCAAAAAATGAATGTGAAAATTTGCTGTTCAAATCTTCCAAAGCATAGCGCTGCAGGTATGAGAAAGATCAGTACCATGGCATTTCACACTGGTGCAATATGACAGTTAGCCAGGCAATTTAAGAAGCTTATTAACTCTGCTCCTGTGATGTGGGCCTATTAACTTTCAATGTACTGGATTTGTTTTACGTTTTATCCGGGTCTTTGGGAGCAGAAGAGGCACTGCCTATCGGGATTTTTATGTCCCTCCTGTATTTAGCATGTTTTGATGCCAGCAATATTTAAAAACAAAAAAGTTCAAGGGAAAAAAAGGGACATAAAAGCTGAAATTTTCAGCTTTAGCTGAAACTCTGGTCAAACGTCAATTTTTGTTTTGACAATGAAATATCTGAACGTAAAAACTGCAATATCCATACCTGGCTGTAATACGAATTCCAGGTAGGCCACACTTGCCTCAAAGACCTGATCAAATATAGTCATGGCTTTTCCTTGTAGAAACTTACCTTGTTTTTTAATGTGTATAAGGCTTTGTCTTGTGCACCATATTTTAAGCACTGTCTGATCCAACTGTGGATGGTCCAATCTCTCAAGTACCAGCAATTTGGACTATGCCGAAACCTAAAGGATAATAAAAGTCCAGGTGACAACATGATTCTCTGTTCCCACAGAAAAAAAAAATCTACGAGCAACAGATTGTGTTTCAGTACCTCTGCCCTTCATGATCTCATATATAAATCTGTATTTGACTTTACAGTCACTCAATTATTGCTCTCCAAAGAACACTAGATAGCCCTTTCAGTAAAAGAAAAACAAAACTCTGATATACTTTAATAGTGTGTAGGACGAGAGAATCTGACCTTTTCACAAATGCAAAATATTTTAAACTCACTTTCCAGAAAGCCTACAGCTTTTCCCCGATGAATATGATATAATAATAGCTTGGTACGATTTATAAAGACAACTGAGATTGCTATAAACACTGTAGTGCTCTTTAACCTTGCCCTTCTCATCATATAACATTGTATTGTTGCTGGCCTCTTCAACAAGCAACACTGCTCCATGACTTACAACATCAGAAAGTGTCAGAATTACATCAAAATACTGCTGCCTTTGAACCTTCAGAGCCTGTATAGTCTGGTATCTCACGAACACTTTAACTCATGCTTCTCTTGAAACACTTAAGAATTCACTGCACCACTGCCTCCTCAGACTGCTGCAGGCTTCATTTGTATTTAGAAATGCTTCATCAGTGAGGTATGCCTCACGCACTGGGAAACTCTGCTGGAGACCCTTCCCCTGCCCCCTGCATCAGCTGCACTAGCGTTGTTCCTCACAGACACTTTTTTAATTAGCTCTGAGACACCTCATGTCATGGCTTCAGCAGTGTTCCTAGGCAACCTACTCTACCGCTTAACCAATTTGTAAAATTAAATACTTGAAGTTCAGCCTCTTTTGTTTTGCCCTTATTTAGCCATATACACTTTGCTTTGTATTTGGAAAAGAAGTGACTAAAAGCATATGCAGCTTTATCTTTGGCAAAGACTCAAAAAGCAATTAAGAATCCAATGGTAGGAGCTGCTGCCTTGATCCAGTGCTGAATTTCACACCCCAACGTCAATAGATACATGCAACCTTTCTCAGTTCAAATTGTATGCATGAAAAACAGGCTCAGTACCCAGTACAGAGCTGAGTGCCACTTCCTGTAGAAACCGTAGATGACTGAGCTGGGCTCATGTGCAGATGCTTGCAGCCTCAAGCCAAGCTGCAGCACCATTTAGAGGCAGGGTGGCTCTTCCATCTGAGTGAGCATGCTTTCCAGAACATTTATCAGATTAACGTGGCCACCAACTCTCTTTTTCCCCCCCAGTGAATCTCTGCATATTGTATCCCATGGCTAAGGGCTACACAGATCGCCAAGCTTGGAAAAGCATTAGTCTTCAGCATCCAGAAGACTTCAGTGCCAAAAGCAGAGCTATAAAACTACATAAAGTCTAAATATACTACTCTTTAAGTGGCACATAAAACCTCTCCCTTAAATTAGAATTTAACAGAAAAAGACAAGCATGCTTTGAATATTAAATTATGAACATCCATTTTCTTGCTCTAATTGCTTTCCATTTTCTTCCCTCTGGAATTCAAATACTGGGAACAGCAAGAATATATATTTGCTTTCATTAAAGTCCTGTTTCAATAATGCTTACAGGAAGCATCAATTACAGGCATCTGAATTTAATCATATTTTGATGAAACAGTTATCTAATTGCTACGGACTGTTTCACCAGCCATTTAAGATGGGTCAGAGTGCAACACCGGTACCCAGCAACAAAGCCACCAGAATCTTTTAAAGTTGCTTCATTAAATGGTTAATATTGTTTCAAAAGTGGAAAAAACAATCTTACGAAAACATAATGCTGATGCTCTCAAAGACTTAGGCCTTTCCTTTAAAAAAAAAAAAAAGATTGTAATGGGTTTGAGTATTCACCTTTAAGCAAATGCATTATTTATTCTCTTCAGTACACAAGAGTGAGAGAGAGCACTCAGCATCTCATGTACCTTGGGAGTGCTACAGCCTACCATAATGGGAAAGGCTTCTAGGTTCCCAAGTTAAATTGCACTTGGACAGTAAAAGGTCTAAGAGGGACGTGATGAGGTCTAAGAAATATGATGAAACTGATCCTCGGTCACAAGTTTCTAGCAGTGATATGCACAGAATTCAGACACGTATTGTACAAACTCTTTAAAGAAGTCTTCACATGAGCTTTTAAGGCCTGGACGGGAGTGGGTACTTGTTCATATGCACACATGCACACAATCACAGGATCTATCATTACTATCATTACTTGTCACATAATTACTGCATGTTACTGTTAAGATCCTTATTCTTGGACTACATCTCCAGTGTACTGGGTACTACTCAAACAAAAAGCAAACAGCTTCTCAGCCAGAGTTTTCTAGTTAATTCTAATAATTCATTACAAAACAGTTGCATAGGAACGAAGAGAGGGAACTAGTGCCAAAATTGCTCTGTCTCCATGTCAACAAGAATCCAATACATGTGCATGCACACACTCCCTCAGCACTACACACTTCCATTAATCTGTGATGTGGTAGAAGGAGAATTGGAAGTTAAGAAGAAACAGAAATGCTTCCATCTTTAACTGTTTCTGATCCATATAATGCTGGGATGAGCTCTGTCTCTCTTCTGCTAGCTGAGAAGAGAAGCCAATAGAGTTATCTGTTTTTACAGCTAACCTAGGCAAACTAACCAAATGTTGTGGCAGACAATTTTATTTGAAACGGAATCAGGGAAAGGAGGAGATTGCTGGTCATTTTGACAAGCATTAATGTCTTCCTCCTTCTCTGTGAAACACAAAACAGGATATAATTAAGCAAAGCAATATGTTCAGAGACAGATGAAAAGACAGAAGGAAGCTAAAATTACAGAAAGCAGAAGATTCAGACTGAATTAAATAAAGGAAGCCCCTAGCAATTGCTGTGTGTTTAATAGAAAGACCAGGAGGTTATCTTGCAGATCTCTGCTGCTGAAACTCATTTTTTCTGAGAACTAATAAAAACCTGAGAAGAACAAGATTCTTATAATGGATTGAGAAGAGACAAGGAGAAACAACTGTAATAGTATTAGGGGAGCTCACTGTTGCTACACTTTAATGTTAACAGCTGAATAATCAATATGGTGATCCTCCTTGTCACTGACCTGAAAACCTCTGTCCCCATAGAGAACAGGAAAAAGAATATCTATAAGACAAGCAGCAACTGCAATACCAAGGGCATTGTGAATGTAATACTAGAATTACCCTTATTTTGGAAAATTATTCAAGGGTTCAGTCCTGAAACTTGATTTTCATTATTTCATACCTGTAAAATGATTACTATTACAATGTGGAAGAGGTACGATGAGCATACAGCCTTAGTACAAGGCAACCTGAACATTTTTAGGCAAGCAAGAGCACACACTCGCCCACAAACTGACCTGCATATCAGGCTAAGAATGCATTCCTAGTTTACTAATTCCATGCAAAGGCCCCACTGATGGTTATTTACAGCAGTGCTGAAGTACTCATGCTGTGTAAAAGAAACTGAACAATGGTAAAGTTTATCGGATGCTGAGAGTGCCTTACAGAGTGCTTTACTAAACCAGCAAGCATGACCTATTGGTGCTCTCCCACACTGCAGAAAAGCTGAGCTACTTCCCAGCTTTTTTTCTTTATTTTAATGGTCTTCCAAATTTGTTTGGTGCCATCAAGTGGTGATACACTCTAATGCTGCTTTCCCATACTTTTCATTTTCAAGGGAAATAATACAGCCACACTGAGGGAGCAAAGAGAAGCACTAAGGAGCCACATTGCACCCCCTTCCCTAGATATGCTGAAGTGTTCATTCATTGTTTTTGGGGATAGACATGAATGAAGAAGATTGCGAAGAAAAATGTGCTGGGTTACACAGCAGCTGCTGCAGAAGAAATACAGTACCAGAAGCAGCTCTGCTATATGGAGGGAAAGCCAGCTCAGAAGATCTGTTCTAATTCTTCGCTAAGCTGATCTGAAAGTCCCTTCTTGTACTTCATGGCTTTCCTAAGTGTATGTATTCAACTCCTGGTACTGTCAGAGGGCATCCTTGTGCAATGCACAGTTTTTCTTTCTCACATCTGTGAAACATATTAAGGGTCCTTTCCCTGCTCCAGCATTGTCCGACCTAACAATAAAGTATTTTGTTATAATCTACACATACAGTACACACAACTGTATGATCTCTTAGGTCTCCAGATCTCTTTAAGACATTCTAAACTTCATTTCTACTTTGCTTTGCTCATTTTTCATTTCTATTAATGAAACTATTTCCCTAAATAAAATCTCTTATACAATAATGATGTTATGTGTTACAAGTATGTTACTGTCTTCTGCCACATTACAAGGAACTGGAAAATTTGAAACAGGAAGACACTGAGTACTCTTCATTCTTTCATTATTTCCAATATAGATATTTTAGATGTGTTACTCTGCCTACCTCAGAGTTAAAACCTTTAAGATTCACATAGTGCTTGTAGGTTCTTGTAGGTTCTACTCCAGGGAAGGAACCTTCCTTGTGATAATCACTGCATTTAATTTAATCCATCTAGACTCCAGATCTCTCTTACTTCTTTTAGAACTAGAGAGAAATAGAAGTTTGCATGTTGGTTTGCTTTAATCAGAAGAGTGCCAGATGTCTTCTCATCCACTTAAGGTTCTAAAATCTCTGGAAGCAAAATGTAAGGAGACTTAGAACAAATAAATGTCCTACAACATGTCTCTGAGAGCCAGGAAGAAGCGCTCTCACTGGAAAGAATCCAAAGCCACTCCACATTTTACACAAGTCATACAGGGCTGTGAAGCTCCTTGGCAATGCCATGTTTTTTTCTTCCCAGGCACATTTTTTTTAGCTACAGCGCATAATGATCAAATGGATTCCAGGCAGGCTTAGCTTGGAAACTGGAAGGCTAAAGAAACGTCACCCAGAAATCTCCCTTTGTTTGTCATTTCAAGCCACAGGCCTTGGGAAAAATCCTCTGCATTTTAAATGGACTCAGAGGCATTGCTCATGTGTCAATGTCAAAGACAACAGCCCCGAAAAAAAATCTTTGTTGACTGAAATTTCCTCTTATACATGAAAGTAACTACTTTTCTACCTCTTCTTTGCCTGCATCTGGGCCTAAACTTTTCTTTGTATGTCCCCTTTTAAAAAATTCATATATAATCATATCAGTCCTATAGGAAATACTGCATACATTAACTGCCAACTCAAGCAAAAACAGAGGGAACACTTTCCTTTTGTGGTGAAATTAAAAACTCAAACATTATACGTAGCATAAGTATTTATATCTAGATAATCAGTATCTATATACTTATAGAAAGCATATAGGCACTTTCTATCAAAAGCAGCAACAGGAGAGGTTTAAAAATATATAAATCAACTATAATGGGGGATAGTCTAATCCTGTGAGACAGAATTACACTCTTACACAAAAAGAAAAGCAGCTTGCAGACTCCCTACAGAAAGCTCATATTCAGCCCTTCTTTTGTTATAATTTCTATTGACTTTCCCCAATCTTTGATTTTAAACTAAATTAGCTCTTGATCGCTTCAGCTTTAAAATTAATTTTTCTAAATTAGACTCGCTGTACCCACATATGAATGCATAATTCTTATGTAGCATCTTTTGTTCAGGAGTTGCACAGATCTCTAACACCACTGATGAATGCAACCTCAAAACAGGTCTAAATGATCGCATTTTAGATAAGGAGAAACTACAGTACAGAAGCACATTCAAAGATTAAGACTTAAAGAATGCTTTTCATATCTAGTTTTGCTTTCCAGTTATACTACAAACATCTTTTATTTCTGTCTAGCCCAATGTTACAAACAGTCTTCTTTGTTTCTTAACCCTTTTGCTTGGTAAAAGCACCCAAACTGTTATATACTGTCATATATAAAGTCATATACTTTTGGTAGAAATACATACTGTACTTCAGAAAGTCTAGGGATAGTGCTCTGGTCATCAACCTCTCCTAACAACTGAAGGGACAGAATTCACCACTCAGTAATGTCAACACACTTATTGCATTGCTCGAAACTACTCTTCTGTACAAAAAGCTCAGCTTTGCAAAGTCTGTTTTTAACAATGACTATCACACACATCAATCAAACACATGGTGGCTAGGATCTAGTCTGTCCTTTACTGACCTACCTGCTTTTTTGACAGACAATTCTTAATTAACAAATGGAAGCTGAATTTCTCACAGAAAAAGCATTTTTGCCCATTGTTATCAACCTCCAGCCCTACATCACTAAATAATCTTCCTCTTGATAGATTTAAGGCACTCTTGTGATTAAACTAGAGTGAACAACATAAATACATTAAAAAGAAAAAAGCAAATAGTCATAAAGCCCTAGATATATACTATACATTTCATAATAATATATGACTGGAGAAGGAGTTTACTGCAGCACAAAAGAAATTCTTTACTTGTACATAAACACAGAAAAGAATCACCACAAAAGAAATGGTGACAGCAACAGATCCAGAGCCTGCAGCAAAGTCGCAAGCTATTTATCGGCTCTGAAAATTACCTGAATTATTTATCTGTCCTTCCCTCCACTGGCAGTGAATGTTAGCAGAACTGGAGCGGAGCAGTTCTTCCAATCTCCTGCCATTAGGCTACACCAGGCAACCCTGAATCCCTCTAGAATCATTTGCAAAGTGCAGAGAGGAAAACTCCTTCAGACAACTTTATCAGCCTCAGTATCCCACAGGCTTGCTTTGAACTCCTCAAACCTTTATACTAGTTAGCTCATAACCAGAGTGAAAAAGTGAAGGCCATAGCCCAGGCTCAAACAACATCCTCACGACAACATCTCAGGACACTTCGTCCCTAGGAAAACTGTTCTGGGCTGCTAAACGTGTTCGTTAAAAAGCTCTTCAAACATCCATGTTGATTCAAAATACTCCAGAACTACACGCTCCCCAGAAGGACAGCAATGGAAGTTCACTTCACAAAAAAACACTTGTTTCCAGCACAAGTCAGGTTTTCTTTGGTATCATGCTTGTGTGAATGTGCTCCCCATACCACAATCTTACAAAAAATGACATCAGTTATGGGCCTTGTCTAGCTAGAAACTAAATGTGTTAATATTTGAAATTCCAGTATAAACATGGCTTCTGTGCTTAAAGCATAATGCTTAAACAAGTCAAGTTAAAGGCAAGGTTGCCAGCCAGTTCACTGAAGCTAAAATTGGCCACTTTGGGATCCCCAGGGTGACTGGTAAAGAAAAGAACACTGTGGCAGTACAAATACTACTACTGAGAAAAGGTGGTGGTATCCAGTTTAGTTTCATGCAGAAAATAAAACAAGGTCATTTTAACAAAATTGAGAAGTTTTATTGCAAACATGAAGCAAGTAATCCCTATTTTTGCTTTATTCCTTTTATGACCAAGAGAGAACGATGAGGTGGACAGCACGTGAGATTTGTTCTGCTTCTTGTTTCTTAAGAGATACAACCCCAACGAAAGAAACAGAACAAGCAGATGCTTTAATATAGTGTTCTTATTCTTCTCCTACTCTTAAGATAGTAGAGTGTCTTGTAATCCATTACCTTCCACCTCTCCCAGTGCTTTTGGAAAAGACTAGCAGGAAAAACAGATTTTCTTCTCAGTCTCATGAAGGATCCATACTACTCCCATCAGAACACTGAAATTCACTTGAGGGGCAGCAGTTCATAAGAAACTGGTGAAGTCTTCTTGTAACAGTAAGAACAATAACAAAAAGCTCAACTTTTTCCCAGCTATTGACTACAAAGGAGACAGCTTCTAGGACTTCTCTCTCTTAAAAATATTCCTGGGCTTTTACAGTTAAAACAGCTCATTTTCAATATAAATGCCATTAATAATCCAGTGATTGAATAGAGAGTATCATAGGCTGAGGAAAACATGGAGAATGATGGGGTGAGCTGTTGCTATAGTGATTCTGTTAAGATACTCTCTAGTGCTTTTCCTTGTCCCCATGCAACTATAATGAAGTCTAATATAAAGCCAACAGTTGCATTAATTATATCTTTTCCTGGTATCCTGGCATAGAAAAACACAGAGAGATATTAAGAACTGTACAACACAGTAGATTTCTCACTTTAAGGAAAATTTTGAACCTCAGCAATTTCTAAGTGTGTCACGTTAAAACTTTCTGTGTTAAAACTCAACAAAATTTTGCTGGAATCTTTACTAATCTATCCGAAAACTGGTTAACACAATAGCTGTAAGAAATGGCATATACTTAAGTAAAATACTTGTCAGATTGCTACCATTTTACTAGCCCAGCTATGCCTGTCATTTCTTCAACTAACTTTCAACCTCCCTGAAACTTGGTATGCAAGTTATCAAATAGACACATTTTTCAAAATGAAATGTTTGTGAAAGCCTACTTGTAATTTATAATTGCTGAAATTATTTTTGTACCTAGTTAACTATGCAGAGAGTGAGAGAGAGAGAGAGAGAGATCCCTCACTGAACATTGCCAGCAAGTTACTTCTCAGCAGAAAGCTAGTTCTTGATAGATGCATATTGGTAGAAAGTCTAAAAATGTCTGTGTACCAAAATAGTAATTGTGCTATGGGCTTTCTTCAACTAAGGCTATCCAAGATTATGTGATTTTTTTATGGAATAAATTGCTTCAAAGCTAGTTAGATTTTTCGTTTAAAAAATAAATAGATGACTTCAGATGCCTTGGAAGACCTCCACCTTTTAGCCACTGAAATGCTAAAATGAAAATCAAATTTTTTTTTTTACTCTATCTTTACTTCAACTATTGCATTCACTTACAGTGATGTCATGTTGAAGTCTGCATTCCATTAACCGAACTGGACAAAGTACCTCAGGCTTTTCAAGCTGACAAGACAGTGACTCTAAAAAAGTTTTCTAATAGTTTTTTTCAGTGTCAGAGGGAAGTGGACAAGTTATGATCAAAGTTCAGGAGTTTATGCCTTCCAGGGCTAAGCCTAAACTATCACGGCACACCCCTTTCATATTACATTAAGAGGGAACGCTTTACGGGTATGCATAAAAAAAGCTGTCTCAAAGCCAACAAAAATACAATAATGCAGGGAAAAAACAGCCTATAACTAGATGCTACTATTACAATATTTGCAAACAGCAACTTTTTAAAGGTATCTGGTATGCAACCTAAATTTAACCTGAGAAAAAAATAGCATGATTTTGTCAGACACCTAATTAATTGCAAGCAGGAATATGCATTGTAAGAACGTTGCATTCCATTTATTCTACTCAACTTCTTTATGCTTCCCGAAATAACTCCCCAAAAACATCACAGATTAGCTTCTAACTACTGTAACATTGCACTCACCATCACAACCCTTGACACTTTTCAGTTTGATCACAGTAGATCTTGCACAGATTACAAGCAGTGTATTCCACCGGTTTGACTATCAAAAGCTACAGTACAGATGCATCTGAGCCAAACAGATTTTCGATTCTGCAGAGTTGTTCAGCCTCACACTGCATGCAATTAAAGCAAAGAAGCAGCTGCTGGCAAGAGAGCACTGCAGGAACACAAATACTGAGTGAGTCCTACTGGTCAATTTAAGTAAGGGAAGAGCCAAACTTTATGTTTGCTGCCAAACATTACACAAATGGGATCTGTACAGTCCAGGTTTCACCTTTTCAGATGTGCTGTCACAGTCCTACAGTACAACTTAACCTAATTTTAACCTGCTACCTGTGCCCTTATCATTCTTACCTGCTATAGTCTGATTTTCTTGTGCACTGCTGTCGTTCTGCACTCCATGAGCAAAAGAGAGGCAAAGCTACATCGTAAGCTCATGGAAAACAAATGCAGTTTTCATATAAAGCATCAATACCTGTTACAGAGGGGACAAATCACCTGATGCTGACTTTCAGTTTCAACCACAGCCAAAAAGATACCTATTTCCAAAAAGCAAACCACAGGTGCATAGCTTGGTCTCAATGTTAGAAGCTCCTGATCAGGGCAAAAATACACCTGAAGGCCAACAGCTCTCCTCAAGTCTCACCCTGATCTAAGTTGCTACTGGGCAGTCCACTATGAATCCATCTCAATTTCATGTAGTGTCTCAATGAGCAACAGCTTGTTTCCTGATTTAAAAAAACAAAACAAAACAAAACAAAAAACAGAAACAATCATCTGTGAGCCCTTCATGACATATCTTTAACTGTTCCCTAACAACAGGACAGTAAGTTATTCAGTCCCAGCAATTCAGAGGTTAACTTGTGGCTAGTGTATCTCTCACCATATAAAAACTCTTCCATGCTCTGAGAGACAAGGATGTCCTTTATTCCACTTCATATAATGTCAAGCACATGGAATAGTAAGCTAAATTAAGGATAAATATGGCAAAACTAACTCAACCAATTTGTCAGGCAGTTTGAAATTCATGGGCTCTTACCACCTTTGTGATTGTTTCAGATAGCTCTTTTCAGAAAAATACTGTACGGTCATATCTATTACTTAAAGAGAAATAGTAGGTTCCTCACTTCAAGTACTACGTGTACAGTAGGACAAATGTTCCCTTGTGTGGGTAGGTAAAAGATGCACCTTACATGAGGCTGTGAGACTCAAAACTGGGAAAGGACTCCAAAATACAAAGGAGTATTTTGTAGTGCCTTCCCTTTTGGAATGGGAACACAGCCAAGACTGATGGTTACAAACAAAACACAGTACTGGCATTGCTGACATACAAAATGTGATGTACTCCGTGATGAGCAAAGTACTTGATGCAATCCCACGTACGTCCTGCCAGTGTTGCAGTGCCCTACTCAGATCTTGTATTCAGGCTCTGAACCGACATTTACAAGCATTCAGTTCTCTCCAGCACTCACGCTATAGGAGGCTTATGTATGTACGTCATGTTATCTGCTGCACAGGAGAACAGAGAAGACAGAAAACATGGAAAAACACTACAACTATGTGCAGTTATGTACCTGATGTGTTCCAGTCTTTTCTTTAAATTATTTTTATTCTTCCAAAGAATCATGACTTTCAAAAGAGAACAATAGTACTTCACATGAGAGGCAGTTGCTGCTTCAGAATTTAACCAGGGATATCTGTGAAAAGGGTTGATCACTGCACAATTCGATGGAAGACAAAGAAAGGAACCCCTTTGCAGAGAAAGCTGTGTTTACCACTCTTGCTGCAAAGGCTTTTCTGTCACACCCTCACAGTAATTGCTGTACTTTGTCCACCCCCTCAGTTAGAAGCACCAGCAGCCAGTCTGGCAGAGACGGTATAGGCAGTGGTGGATGTCCATTTTACTCCCAGCTTTCTACTGCCAGGGATCATCTATTTTGCTTCTGGTTGGACTTAGCCCTGCTCTGTTCATTCCCTAATGGAAATAAGTAGGAATTAGCTGATTAGACTGAAGAAAGGGGCACTCTTCTCCTTTGTTAAATAAAAAGAGCAGTGAAAGAGGTGAGATCAAAATTAAATAAATGACATTTAAACATGACATTTTGATCAAAAAATTAACTATAGAGATTAGAGCCAGTTTTATATACACACCCCAATGCTTGGAAAAAGATATTACTCAAAAAGGTGTAAATTTGTTTGCAAAGCCAGTTGCCAAAATATGTGCACTTTCAGCTTGACAAGCTGTACAGTGGAGAGGAAATAAAAATCAAAATCCCTGTTCATTTCTCAGCAAGAGAAACAACTAGGAGTGTGTTTATTGTGTCTGCATTTACAGCTGAGAAAACAGAAGGTTGTACCAGCTGCCCTCTTGTATGCCCTTTTCAAATTTTAAAGGCAAACCAAAGAAAGCATTCATTGTTGGCTGCTTAAACACTCATTGAACTACATTCTGGGCCAAATCCTTACTTGGTCCAAAGAGACAGCACATTGTTCCCTCAGCTAAAAGGGATCTGCCTCAGTCAGCTGGGTAGCTGACACACCACACATGCACACAGATCATGAAGGAGGCTAAAGCTGGGAGGTAAGGACTACAACTCTGCCACATTTCAAGGATGTGCCATCCCAGTGTCCCACAAGTCTTGTCACAGTGATGAAGATGGAAAACAAATGCCGAGATGAGAGCAACCGTGGAGCTGTTCCTGAAGTGAACAGCCCCACGTTTACTAGTCCCTCAGGCTCTTGAACTAGCATAGCAAAGAGAAGACAGTGCAGCAGCTGGAAAGCCTGGGGACGTGGGGTTTTAGCAAATTAGGAGGTATCATGAGGTGATAGGAGGAGCTTCTAAGAGTCATCATTCCCCACCACTACCCTAAAGAAAGGAGTAAGGAAAGGATTATTCTGTCTGTGAACTAAAGATTTACAAACTAAAGGACATAGATGGAAAAAGGGGTCACCAGAACTCTGCCAGAAGGAAAATTAAAGGTAGCTGCACAGAGTGACAGGAGTGCCTGGTACAGAGAAGCACTGAAAATGCAGCTGGCCTCATTCCAGCAGACAGTATAGATATGTTATCTGGAGCATGCAGCTTTAAAAATAGCTCACTATTAAAGTAGCATTAACAACAACAACAAAAAAAACTAGACACTGAATTCAGGTTTTTCACAAGTCTACTAGGCATCTTACCTTCAGAAATTTACATCTTAATTTCTCATTTCTAGGAAAAGAGAGAGAGTAATAACCTCAGAAATCACCCAAGGAAAATGTTAAGCTATGACCTTTGCTTATCAGTACCTCTATTCAATTGCAGCGAAGCATTGTTTTGTGGGTCTGTTTGTAATACAAG
The DNA here is from genome assembly GCF_040182565.1 of Anser cygnoides. NCBI lineage: Eukaryota > Metazoa > Chordata > Aves > Anseriformes > Anatidae > Anser > Anser cygnoides. Next base: position 81,289,885 of record NC_089912.1, on the reverse strand, counting down.
CTTCTTCTCCTCTTAGGAATTGGAACACTTTTTCACAGGTACATGCTGCAGAAATAAGCATCTATGCAAACTGGATAAATGTACCTGTTTATTTTTATTTTTTTCCCTTGCATTTTAATGTTTTTGGACATTCTGAATAAGATAGAAGTATTTAGTGAAAATGAATCATCAGAATCAAGCAACATTGTTAGCTTTTCAAATTCCTTTATTAATGTGGCCAAAAATAAATCTACAACCCAGTGAATATAATCAGGTTATTTTTTAAATGGCTTAGTAGCTGATTGTTCACCAAACATCTTCAGACCTACGGAAGCACGAACATCCATTTGTGTAACTAAAAACAGCTAGCTATTTGAAAATTGACACTTCCAATTGCTAAAGAGAGATGCAGAAGTAGATCTCTCTTCTCCCTGTCAAGTAATTTTGATTTTGTTATGACCATTTTGTCCACAAACTGTTTAACAGAACAAATGAAGATCAGAGCCATGAGTGGCACATTATCTCATCCCTTATCACGGTCCTCTTAATGTTCTTCCAACTTCCAAAAGCTTTCACCTGCCAGAATCTGCACCGCATCTGCTCTCTGTTAATATATACTATGCAACAACATATAGCAAAACTACAGAAGTTCTCAGAGCACAACACAACAGATCCCATTGGATTGTTTTACTAAACCAACTGTCTTCATTGTTGCCGGCAAAGTAGGGAACACTCTTCTTAATTGTTAGAAATTCTAATAAGATGGTGTAAAACTTTTCTATTTGCTTGATCAGAGTGTGTTCATCTTACATGCCTTGTGGCACCTAACAAGCTTGTATACAATGATTTGTTAAAAATTAAGATCACATGGGTTTTTCCTTGTATTGCAGTGAAAAGGGAAGCTCTCACTGAAAAGTGTATGTGGACCTTGTATTTCATTTTCATAACATGAAAAAATGTTCTAGTGCCTTTGTCATTCTCTCCATCAGTTTATGCTACAAAACCTGAACATGACTTGCCATCATTCAAGAGCACTGACAACGTTCTTAAGAAAATATGATGCAGACGAGGAAATCTCATGTAGCTAATTACCAGAAAGATGTTCTGGTTCCAGCTTTGCTTCCAGCTGGTGCTGTTTCCACAGTATGAAACCAACAGTGTCATGAAATTGCATGTACTGGTATTATCAGCACTCATGATGCTAGTCTCCTGGAGAATTTTTCTTCAAACTTTGTAAAGAAGAGAAAAAGCAGACAGACATACAGAAATAAACCCCTTTCCAAGCTAATCTACACTGCAATATGACCTGAATGTTTGAAAACATTTCATACACTTAATGTATCTCCAGTCCCACCCTTTTACAAGCATTAGTTTCTGTTACAAATAAGAGAAAAGCAATTAAAACAGAAAATCGTGAGCAAACCCAGGTAAGTGAATCAGCTTTACAACATGCACATTCAGCCCAACACATTTTTAAATTAAGAGCTGTGGTATCCTACACGACTCTTATGCCAACATCAGGACACTACAGAGCCAATACTACTTTCTATGAAGCTTTCAGCTCCAGCTACTAACTTAAATTTCTCCAGAATCAAATTTACCAAAACAAAATGCTTCTGTTTTAAAAACCCATTTTCAACCAAATACTTGTTCTCATCTTACGAGAAGCTCATTCACAGTTGCTTATACATTTCACCTAAACCTGATTCACCCCACACAAAATCATCACTGATGGCAACAAATTAACACCATAACTTATCTCATAAATTGCCTTCACTCTTTATTAGTGAATACAGTAAGGTACTCACTACCACTGACATCCCCAAGAAATGCTATACATAATTTGGAAGACTTTTGACTTCTTACTCATTTCTGTGTTTTGAACTTGTGACATTCAAACTGTTCAGCATTTTGAGTACACACTGTTTGTAGTGGCACAAAACCACGTATTTTCCCAAGGACACATGCTTTACCTTTCTTAACCTATTTCAGTATTTTACACATTACACGTGAAGACAGATAAAGCTAAAATGACAGATAAAGTTAAAATGGGATTAATTTTTCGTTTGAATGTCTACCCTTGCTTTTGCTTAGACCACAATCCAGTGCTACTAAACTTATATAAAAAAAATTTAAAAAGTTTAGTTCAGCTTGACAAGGAGTAACTTAAGACTGAAATCACCAGGAACTCACGCTTAAACCTTCTAGATAGATGACAAATACAAAACTGACGTCAACAAATACTAAAATTTTGCCATCTTCTGAGTCTGCTCATTTCACCAAATACAAACAAGACTTGCATGTTCTGATAAATACTTTCCATATTGTATGTTACTTAATTAATGTTTGTATAATAATTAAGATGTTGACATTTGCAGAAAGGTAATGCTTTAATTCAATTTTTTTTCTTAAGATAGTTTTTCACATCAAAGGAAAACAGCACTCTGGTAAACACCTCTCTCTTTTGCCAAGATAATAAAATATATAAATTAAGCCTGTAAATGAATACCTGTTAACCTTACAAGTAAAAACACAATAGCCTTGTTGGTCAGTAAACAAACAAAAAAAAGGTTCACAAAAAAGGTTCATAAAAAGGGTTCAAAAGCATAATAATTTCAAAGAAAATCAAAGATTATCAGAAAACAACAATAAGGCTGTCTTAGAAAGATAAATACAATTATAAACATAAAACTTTATTAGTCTTTTCTTTGAATTAAGAGATCAAATTCAACAGTTCAAATAATTCTAATTCGAATCAACTTGTCTGTAGTAAAACAACTATGGTCTACAGCATGTTAATATTATTAGATTATTCCTTAATGATGTAGTTCACTGTTATTTTTTCTGCTGTATTAATTTTGATTCAAAATAGAATAAATATTTGCACTACAAAGGAATGATGCAGGTTGATGGATACAATAACCACCAAATTAGCAGTTTCCAAAGAAGGGATCATGGTAGCTATGAGTATAGTTGTAACCCTAATAAAAATTCAGTTTTTATCAAAGTAGTTGCAATCTTCAACATCACCTCACTGGAAAAGATTGATGTACTGGTTAGTACTACTTAGGAAATTTGTAACAGACAGAATTCAACAGAAACAGTAACTTTATATGCTTTTTTCTTCTGTTTACATAGCTTTGGAGCTGCTGTCTGGCACTAGCTGCCAATACTATTCAGGAGCTGTAACGGAACCTGAAGCTCCGTTCGGTGGAAGCTGGATGGGGTTAATTCTCAAGTGTATCTTTACAATGATTAGTCATCAAAGCTAGCAAATGAATAAATCTCTGCATGTGTTTGTGTTTTAGATTCTAAAGCTTACAAAAGGCTTTACTCTGTCCAGCTCATTTGTATTCATATGAACTGCTCACTCTTTACATTTTTGGGTGCAATGTAACCTCTGTCTAGACTTTCCATATTTCTAAAATACAATACACAATTCGTCTCCAGACAGGGTTTTTGCTGGTGCAGGAACTTATGAAACAACCTTCAAAATGCCACTCAATACAGCAAATGTTAGCTTTATGGTGTGTATAAATCAAACCCTGGGACAAAACTGCCTTTTCTCCTTCAATGTGTAACAAGTACAACATTCAGTCAAGATCTAAATACTTACCACTCACATTATACTTCAGTCTATTTCTAGTGCTATCTACTATACAGAATGCTTTGAGCTGTTGGCAAGAAAGACGCTGAAAGATATGCCAATTCTGCTAATATTCTTTTCTTGTTAGAAAGGTAATGAAATCCCTTCTCCCAATAGTAAACGAAAAATGCATCTACATAGGATATGGACTCAGTAAGTTCTCTTCATTTCAGAATCTGACCAGCTTTATCATCCTATTTACTCCAGAAATACCCTTTTTTTTAACCTAAGATTGATATATTTACATATTGTTTGTAGAAGAAACTTTCTTTCCCCTTGTTTTAAATATGAAGGGTTTTAAAAATCCAAATGCTTGTCCCTTTGGAGTTAGCAACATTAAAAAAAAAAAGCATTGAATGCAAGTCTTCCAACTTTTTCTCTGCTTATATGCAGTGCCTAGAAAATTACTGTCTAGTTGCTGCCAAGCTTAAAGGAAAGATTTTACAAAAGGACACATGAATTACAAAAAGCAGATGACTGAAAAGATCTGTGTTGCAGGGAGAGATTCTTCTGAATGCTTTTCAATGTTACATCTTTATTTAACAGCTCTCCCACAATTTACAGTATCATTTCAGTGACTGAGTACACCTACTTGAATAAGATATGGCTACAGGACTAGGCTTGCTGAAATTTGGCTCTGGGTTCTCAAGAGTAGCTTTTAGTTATTTTCTCCAAAGACTGCTACAGCTACAGCTCAGACTGTGACAAACTACGGACAGACAATGACAGTGTACAAACTGCGAAGGATGGGAAGCAGAGTAAGCACGTTTCCCTCTGTGAAGAAGTGAATGAATGCTGGGGCCAGAAGAGCTGTGGAGTCAGTAAAACTATAACCCTTACATCTGACAGCACTTGCCTGGATAGTGACCAGCAGTTCTTCCCATGAAGCAGCATCACATTGGGCACCATATGCAACCACATTAAAAACTGGTCTTTCTGTCAGTCACTTACTGCAAATCACTAGAATATTCTCCTTAGGTAAACTTGTCTGCTGCTTCCCTTCCTTGTATCTCCCAGGCTGCCAAAGAGCAGCTCAAGTCTTCTGCAAATGAAATTATTTTGGATTGTTCAACTGAGGCAGGCATCCAGACTGGTAAAACATACCATTCTGGCTATGAAGAGTATTTTTCCCTCAGACATTTCCATCACTTCTCGATACAATTTCAAAACATAACTGCTGCATGACTTGAATAATAGTCAGATATTTCTGACTCATTTATTTTTATATCTTTTTTTTTTTTCAGTGCTCATATTTCTGGGGAGGGAGCTAAAGCCAAGTCTATGTCATCTACAGCTTTATCACAGAGAAAACAACTCAAAGGAAGAATTAAGTATCTTGTACAACTGTGTCTGTATCTCTTCTCCTTTTTCTATTTGTGCTGGACCAGGTTAACAGTACTTATTACATTCTGCAGATGAAAATACAAAAACAGGGTATCACGTTACTGTGAATGAATGCCATGCACAGTGTATTCCAAGAGTCAATCTTTTTTCGGTGCATTGTGACCATTTATTATAAGCAATACTTGAGAGCAACTGAATGTTTTCAGGCAACGTTAAATCACTTGATAGACATGAAAGTATTAAACATTGCAACTTTCTCACCTAAAAAACAGACATGCTGGTAATGACAGTGCAGGTGACAATTATTTTGCATGTAATGTTGGACTAACTATTGATACACTGGCATTGCAAGGAATAAGCATATTTCATACATATGGAGACTGCTATAGTCCCAAAATGACTTAATGGCTGAAATCAGACTTCAAAAATGTAACTTGCTACCATGAAAGATGGCATAACTAAGAAGAACTTCCAATAGTTTGATATTGTACCATTTTATGATTATAATCAAGTACAGTTCCCAAACCATAAGCACTGAAATATACAGAAATAACTCCATTTCCAACAAGTACCAGTCAATGAACAGCAATTAAAAATTCGAGGGAGATTGTGCAAGAATTTGGAGAGCACATCCACACAAACATTTGCACTTTACAGACAGTGTATATACTTTTTCTGCACTATGATCAGAAAACTCTATTAATGCAATTAAAAAAACCTCTCAAGGAATCTTAACATAAAACTTCCCCAATAGCTTTCAGACACATTGAAAATCTTTGTTGGCACAAAACCTTTACACAGAATCAGCAGAGTTACCTCACCACAAAACCTCTCTCCATTATGCTAATGTTTCTATCATCTGAAAACCACCCTGATGTGAGAAATAGTGACATCTCAGTGAGACAGGACAAAGTAAGGAGAACTGCAGCTCTTTGATCAGGTTGAAAGTGCTCTGCATTCTGATTAGTATTTCTGCTGAGATCCTAGGAGATGAAAGGATTTTTAAGTCTGACAGTTGGGGTGGGGAGGTATTTAGAAGAGAACAAAAAGAGGAGCATTGAAAGCAGGTGACGTCATGCCTCAAAATGGCCTTTACCATCTTATTGACACGCTCCACAATGTTGCATAGCAGTTTCCACACTGCTATTCTTGAGAGCTCCAGATCCTCTGTGGAGACAGTATGGCTGGAGATTCAGTGCTTTAAAAGCATGAAAAGTAGAAACAGGTCTAAATATAATACGTATATTGTATTTCAGGACCCTAAGTACATTATTGTATTACTCCAAAATACTACTTTTCAAAATTATGCACTGCCTGGGAAATCTACAAGGGAAATCTACCCTACAAAGCTTACAAATTCTGGCTCTCCTGTCTTCAGGAAAAACCTACACAGCAAGCATGGAAATGCCATTTATTTCCCTCTGATTCTTTCCACAGCAAAGTTTGCCCTTTCATACCACAAATATGTTCAAAACTTGTAGGGGCCTTGGAACTGACTACCCTTCACCTTGCATTGCCAGAAGCATCCAACACTAAGGAGAGACATCAAAATCTCCACCTTACACTCTACAGACAGTGAAGGCAAAAACCACGGGGCTTCAGGAGCATTCTTCATATTTATGTTTGAGCAAATGCACATACAGTCAACTTACAAGGCAAAATACATGCCATTTGCTCCCAGTGGATTTGTATGCCTTAGAAGATACAATAAAGCTTTTCAGTGATACTGCAATTCTCTTTTTTTAAAAGCTTACTCTCCTTACATAAAGAACAAAAAAATGTGCTTTGAACTGTTTTTCATTAAGGAAGTGACAAGCCAGAAAAAGAGATTTCTTGACAAAGCTTCTCTATCCCTTAACTCTCCCTCTCTACCACCTCCTTTATGTCTCATGGTGTGGCCGCTTTTGCAGGACTCTGTGTTAAACATCCTCCCAGCTGCCAAGAGATATCTTTCTAAACGTGTCCTTCATTTGAACTCTAGCATAAGTGCAAAATGTAAAGAATAATAAAAGGGACCTTGTGGGTACCAACCACATCTCGTATTTCCTGAAGCTAGCACACTTATTTTCATTTGAAAGGGAAGCTTATGTTATAATTGGGATTTTTACATTTTCACATGAATTACAGACCTCTCTATACTGTCTCACTACCTGCATGCTAATGCATTTTGAGAATAAATAGCTCCATGTAACATGAGGGAATTAAGTCTCCCGGAAAACCAATTCGAACATCACTAAAAGACTAAGCATTTCACAACATCAGAACCAAGCAGCATTAGAAGTACACATACAAGAAAAATTCCAACCAAAGCTTGTCTGACAAGCCACGTGACATGTCAGAACCCTTCCATTCTCTCCTTACAGATTACTAAAATCTGTATCAATTACAAAAACCTCTTTAGAACACGTTATTAAGGATAAAAACCCTGTATTTTAAACTGGGGTACTAACCAGGCACAGAGGAAGACTGGGAAAGATATTTATATGTTAGATATTTATACTCTATTCTCTTCCTTTTACTATGGAAGCTTTCCTGTGCTTCTAATTTTTGTCACTCTCTCTCAACTTCTTGTTTTCAAGAAGGAAGAAAGAGCCTTAAAGATACATTACATGTAAACAGCTCACTCAACTATCTTGATTGTTTTTGTCTGTGACATTTTGAGACTCCACAATTAAACTACCACACTTTTCTCTTGGTGTTAGGGCATTCAAAGGTTCCTTGGCATCCTCTACCCTACAAGGCCTGATTGAATTAGAGAGAACTGGAGTCTGTGTGGCACAACTTACACTACAAACTTCAAGAAAGGTAGCAGAAGGTACTAACAGTGCACACGTAAAACAAAACGAAGGGCTTTTCTCAAACAGCCTTTACTTTCTCCTGTTTTCTTATCACCAGGACTTTTCGCAGAATCAAAACCTGATTTCTGCACATAGATTCTTTATGACAGGATTAATGAAATCTTGATCAGGAGGAATGAAAGCTCCAATAACCTGTACTCTTTAAGAGATTCTTCCTCCTCCTATTTTTTCATTCTAAGATATCACAGCAAACTGGATTCTTTTGCTTCCATCTTGAAGCTCTGAGGTTCGGGTATTGCACAATAGTACCAGATGATTAGAGATTTGAAGTGTAATGTAGTCCTGCTCTTAAAACTATGCTTTTACTTATAACAGCCATACAGTAAACATCTTCATTAAAGTAACAATAATTGTTATTTACATATAACCACTTGGCATTATTCGTAAAAATGTTTTCTCATGCACTTTGACTGTATCAGCTATAATCACCATCATCAGGAAATCTAGCTTTCAAGACATGTATGTAACCATCCATGAAATTACTAATGTATGTACATGTATGTAACCATCCATGAAAGAACTAATTTATTATAGTGATCAGCAAGATTTACTGCCCTCTCAATTTAGAGACACTGATCTGAAGCAAGCAAGCATTCGACCTGACACCAGCAGAAAAGGTACCCAATATACTTTACTCAACACAAAAATAGTTGTAGAAAACCCTAACAACCTATGCAATAAGATGAACTACACAGTTAATCAGGGACACAAAATGAAAAAGGGATATTAAAAAACCCTTCAAAGCTATACTTTGTTTAGTCTTGCTGTCTTGATCATTACCACGGCAACCCAGTATACAATTCTGTTCATTCTAAGAAAACAAGCTTCTCCAAGACCCACACTTACACATGCAAATATGCATATAGTCAATTTAGTTAAATTATAACTTGAAGGATAAAAAAGGTAGAGAAGGAAACACTGTGAACAGACATAATTCCTTATGATTTCAGCATCCCTAATTGAAATCATAGCTGGCAGTTGTATTAGCAGTTCAGTATCTCAGACTAACATGCTCGACAGGAGTCAATGGCAGAGGTCTGGAAGGAGGGTAGCCATGACAAAAGGGAAGTTACCAAAAAGGCCCTTAGCTGTGCGTTGAAAGACTCGTCAACAAGACGTACATTGCAACAGAGAAATCAAAGCCAATATGCTGGAAAGGGTCAGAGTCTTTAAAGGGCAAGACTTTATGATATTTACTTGTATTTCTCAAAGTTCATGTTGAGGGTAAAGATGCTTACTTGTAAAGGTAATATTCAGCTTGATCCACTTCCTCTCGTGAAGAAATGTTGTCAACAAACTGATTAAAAAATAAGAAATAAAAGCTTCAGAAGGGGCATTCACAAAGGATATTAGAAGAAAATGCCATCCGGATAAACACAACAGATTTGTTGTACATATTTAAGTAACTAAAAATAATGGAGGTCTTCAAGTCTTTGCTCATTTCTAGTCAGGTTTCTTCTGGACTGCAGGAAGTAAAATCTTTTCGGAACTCAAACAATTCCCCCCTCACCTATAAGAACTGCTATGTACTTTGAAAACATGGAGACGACCTAGGAATCACATCCATAAAACACAGTACCCACTACTTTTGTTCCTTCTTGCATTATTTTTTCTACTTCAAACATATCCTTTAATTTGAATGTGCCTTCAGTTGCTTTTTTTCTGATTTTCAGTGAGTCTCAACATGCCTTTGCTCTCTTTCTAAAAATCACTCTTTTCCCTAACATTTTCCTGTTTTGCCCATTTATATGATAAATTCTAAAGGACAGGAACAATACATGCAAATAACAGTAAGAAAAAAAATCATCCCCCCACACTATAAAGCACAACTTTCCAACCATTTAAAATTTCACCTACTCCAGACATTGTTACAAAATTCCCGGTGCTATCAACTGTTTAATTAAAACCAAGGCTTTCAACCAGACTTTCTCCTATGGTAACAGTGAATCCTGTTTTCCTGTTTTATTTATCATAAGTACAAAGATGCTGGAACTCTATATAATACCTTTACCTCAGAATATATAAACAACATGTTCTCAAAGTCAGTGTTTTTCTTTATCCTAAGAATGAGCTAAAAATAGTTTTTAGACAGTTTAAGCTGACTGGTGCTTGCTTTCAAGTTTCTTAACTTTCCTTACGTATGTGTACACGTAGATCTCATCTCTGAGTGAGGCAATAGCATGCCCATGTGCTTTATTTACATTTTGGAAAATGAGAATTTTATGTGAGCTACAGGTATTGGAAAGAGGGGCTGTTTGAAAATCTGGAAATGCCACTTCTCCAGGGAATAGGTCGGCCCAAAGCAGAAACATGAGGAGGGAAAGAAGTAAATCTGCTTAAGAAATAAAGGGAGAGAAACACCTATTTCCTCCACGTACAGTCTCAGAGCCAATGATCAAGGATGTTCAGTAACCATACAAAACATTCTGTGACTCTTCAGTTAGTGGCGCTAATGATTCTGATTAGCATTAATGTTGTTATTGAGGTACCAGGTTGGTGATTCAACTTTTGGGGGGCAAATTTGAAAATTGACTTTTAAAAACCAAGTGACATTTATTTGCTTCTTCGGCACAAATGGTCACATACACAGAGAACTTAAAAGCACATCTCACATCTCTGCCTACCCAAATTAATCCATCCAGACATCAGAAGTGGTTATTAAATACAGTTAAGAATAATGGTTTCACTTAACCCTGTCAACATTTGTCCTGCGTCAGTCTGCTGAGGTGAGGAAAGAAAACTATAGAGGCAAAACGTAGCTACCCCTGCCTCACTTTGACGGGAGCCTGGAGGTGGAGGAATATGCATGTGGACAGGCAGTGTACCGATGCACTGCATTCCCTTAGCAGCCTGGGTTCTCATGACATGTCTGAGAGGACATTAAAACTCTCACTAACAAAGAGAGAAAGCACAAGAAGGGAGGGAATATATATTACAGAAATACACAGCCCAAATAACAAAGCAAGGCCCAATTTTGCTAAGAAAAAACATTTATTTTAAAGACCCTACAGTCCAGATACTAACTAATGAGCAGAAAGTAATAATAAAACATTTTACACAACAATTTAACAGTATAACAAGACATTTACGATCCCACAACTCCCGACAGAGGTGGTATCATTCATCTCCTCTGGGCTTCCTTAATTTCATAAGCATTCTGTTGTCATCTCCATCACTTTACAATTGGAATTTATTTTCTTACCCGGTCTATTGTCAAAGAGCTGACAGGCAGCTTTCTTTCATAGGTTCTGTCCATTAAGTTGGCTAATTCAGCTGAAGAAAAAAGAAAAATAGTATGTTTAATCAACTGTTATTACAGGAAAACCTGCAGAGCTGTCATGTAACTTGGAATAGTACCTGTGTCCATAAAATTAAATTCTGGTTCCTTATTTTGGTTCTCATTTTGAAGTTGCATATAACAATACTTTCAATTATTATTAATTACTTTTACAGAAAATAATATGTGGAAAGGTATTTAACATGATGATTTAAAAATTTTTAGAAGACCTGGGAAAAAAAAGGAAACTATGCTATAACGTATGGGATGAAATGAGTATAGCTAAAATATCTCATCTAAAAACCTTGAACAGATGTCCTGATACTTGACACTTGCTTTCAAGCTTCATGTATGCTGGACAGTGCCTTTGGTGTTTGTCCTTCCCTTTGTGTTAAAACAAAGAGACACAGAAAGAAGCAGTACCATACAGAAAAACCCTACTGTCACAAACAGCAGGTGAAAGAAATTCTGTTAACCAAACTGGGCACTGTGCCAGTGCCTTATTAACTTTATAGCATTCTGCTCAAGCAGTCATATAACAATATTAATTTGACCATACTGGAATTGTAAAGCTTTTGACTGTTGAACAGGTAGACAAATATAGAACTACATGAATTTAATCTCTAGTTTTAGTTTTGTACTGTTCCTGGAAAATAATTATAACTCAGGAAGGGTAAGGTGCTCACTGTATGCACAGCATCAGCTGTTTGATTCTTACCTGAGACATGAACTGATGATATTCAATTTACCCTATTTAGAGACTTCAACCATACTCTTTCCTTCTTTTCTCCCTCATTTTCCAGGAACAGGAATCCAACATATTCTCATCAAATCACCAGCATCTCCCTTCCTCCAGTGCACCCCAAGGCTCCAATTATTACTAAACCAGCCTCTTTGTCACCTCTGTATCAGTCCCATTGGCCATGCTGCAAGAGTCAATGGCTTGGCTCATTTTACAATTCATTTTCCGAAAAGGTCATCTGATTCCCATACCTGTCCATGGAACATGAGGTGGACACAATTTATAGCACCACATCTGAATTGACTAAGCCTTCTGTGCTGGCAAAATTAGAAATGACAGGAAGCAGCATTGTACCAGTAACACACAGTGACTCCAAGAGATGCAGTCCATGTATGTTCTGTTCACAGAACAAGTGATTTAAAAGTGCTCTTGCATCACCAGTGAATATTAACAGTAATCCAACAGTTCAGTTCGAGTATTCTTCACTTCTAACAGCAGAAATAGTATTCAATGCTACTCTGGTCTTAAAAATGCTCTCTCAAATTACAGCATGTGCAAAGATTTTTGCTGTAATAAAATGGCAGGAGTCTGTCTTACTTGAGTCTTAGTTTGGATAATGCTGCTGTCTGTTGCATACCAGTATTTAGTATTTACATAACCTCTTCCTTTCTGAGACACTTGAAGGTGTTATTTGAAACACCAAAAGACTATCTTTGACATGCAGTTATCTTCAGCTAAGGGAAGGTGAGCATTTTGTGACCATGAAAAGGAATGGAAACTAAGGGCAAAAATGCCAAGGCAAGTACCAGCTCCTGCAAAATACAACACAGGATGATGAAATTATATAGACCACCAATGCCACGCTACACCACAAAGCCACTAAGACAGCAGATCAACCTTTTTAATAGTAAAGCATTCTATGTGGGAATATCCATACAGAAAGTATTTGTATTTTACTCTGTATTACCTGTCTCCCCAGCACTCAGGAAGGTCATGATGCAGCACATAGGTAAAGTCCTTGAGCGCATTACCAATAGTGCTAGAATTTAAGAGAGGGCAGATGCTGCAGCTGGGTCAACTTGACAGGAATCAAGAATGGCTTGCCTAAATTTACTAAGATTCTTGCCTAAATTTACTAAGCCTACTGTCAGCCAACGTTCTTCATTTGTGCTTTGAGATGGCTGAAGAGAAGTGTTAACTCAAATCTGCTATATTTGATGACAAAGCAACATGGATCTGAGACAGACAATGGCACAGCCTGGGAACTTAATTATTTACTCCAGAAAAATTTCTGTTACACATCTCACTCAGAAAACTCTAAGGTGACACTTAAGGCCATCGTGGGCTATAATCAACCTCGAGCTTGGCAGTTCTTTTGTGTAAGTACTCATGAACATGAAAGTCCATTTTAGGAAGATGAGTACTTAAGGAGATTAAAAACCAAATGAATACAATGCCATGAGTGCAAGATCTCAAGACTGTTAGCAATTTATACAAATGCCAACTTTAGGAGACTTCCCATACAGAATTTTAACAATTGACCTTTTGTGTTGTCTACAAAGGTAATTCCACCAAAGCTTCAGCATGGAAATCAACATCAATCACTTACCTACCAGCTCCAGTACATGAATAACAATAAAAAGAAAGTTAATGAAAAAAAATAGCAAACAAATCAAGTAAATTGGAAATGTAGCTTTGTTTCCAGACAAATTGTGATTTCTGCTATAGTTTCTAGATATGAATAATTACGAGTGACTAATTCTGTTCTAGCTTGCTTTTTTGGAAGACTGCCTAAGAGCAGACTTTTTTCTCAGATTCATGATTTAAAATAATTTAACTACCTTTTCTGAACCAAGCTTACTTTAAGTATTTATTAGATAATCAAGATTAAAGCTTGTCCTCAGTTAAAAACTTCCTAACAGAAGTACTAGAATGTGAGCGTGACTGCCCCGGTCTCCTAGCAACATCATTAATAAAAATTGAGTGCTAACATTGATGTAGAACCCAAACAAATATTTTAACTGCCAAAGCAAAATTCTGTGCATATTCTAACAGATGTATGTTGCAGGTGCTTTCACACTATGTACTTGCTAGTCATTATATAAGAAGTCACTAGTACAAATACTTTCTCATACATACTGCCCCAAAATTTCTACATAATAAACTTTTACAAAACTTTAATTCCTCTACAAGCATATTTTCGCATTTTATAGTTCCTCATGGATTTAAACAAACTAAGAAAACAAACCATACATCTGAGCCGAAGTCACAGCTTTTGGACATGACTTCACAATTGTGTCTAAAATATTAGTATCTCAGATTTCTTGTTCACCCTTTTTTTCCATTTGCTTACAGCAACTCAATTTCTTGTTGCCTGCAGGGGTGATTCAGGATAACAACTGGGAAAATATTGTCCCTCATCTTCCAAGTCACTGGTTATGACAACTAATTCCCATTTGGTGGCCTAAGAAATCCATATAGTTTCTATTTGATTCCTAGTATATACCAATCCATAGCATATGGAATTCAACAAGTAGCCAGCTTGGCCACGGTGTGAGGCCACAGGATATAAACTACCCTTTAGTTCTCAGAAGTTGTCCATCCAGGACAGGGCTGAAAACCAGTGATGGAGCAGCAGCTATAAAGCTGATACAACTGAGACCCTAAATTTTCCAACCCTAGGAATGATGGACAGAGCTAATACCTTAACTCACAAGCTAACGTGTTTACATTTTCTACATAAAGACATCCCTGATCGATTTTAAAGAGGAAAGAAAAATATAAATGAAGGCTGAGGCAAGTACAAACTTACATTTCACATTTCTCAGTATATCCACGTCCCTAGCAGCTTCTGGAAAGAACCTTATACAAAAGAATTCTTTCAATGGAAATTACTCAAGCTTGCAAAGGCGGCACTGCCACCTGGTGCTTTGGGTGAGGCACTTCAGATACCTTGAGTTTTTTACAAAGACATTTCCTGTGCTAGCTCCTTGGACTTCGGTAATTGCTATCTTTTTTATCAAGATACTTATTATCATGCAATTTTACCCTTGTTAGTGACAAACCAACTGAAATATTACAGAATCTAAGTCCAGACATGCTTCCTTTTCCTTGATATTTAATTTTTAATAAGAAGAGTAGAATTTCCTTCTAAACAGGTATCTTCCTATCAGCAAGTAGTTTGTAAATCCCAAATTAAGGCAAGGACCATAAATGCCTTTCTGAACAAACGTGCTTGTGTACACAAAATACAATCTTGCTCTTTCCCATACTTTTTTCAGTACTGGAGTTTGCTAACACACCCATGCTTGGAAGGCTAAATTGGGACTATGGAGAAGAGAATAGGATGTCCTTACATGGACACAGTAAATAAGTTTCAGTCTGAGATGGCACCAAACAACTGCAGCAGAGAAACTGAACTAGCTTTAAAACAATACTTTCATCTTTAATTCAAAAATACTTTTTTCTGCAAGTGTAGTAACACAACACAGTTTTGCAAAACAGAAGTTCTGAAGCAGTGCCTGAAATACACAAGCAAAATAGCATCTTCTCAACACGAGGAATTCTCTCTAGCTACAACCATCAACTGATGGTTGAAGCTAGACAGATTATATGCACAACCATGCAACTGACAGCTACAGAGCAGATGTCTCTAGTGTTGCCTCCTCTTTGCAAATGCTAATACAGCCGACACTGTGTTAACTTGTTTTCTTTTTCCGTGAACACAGAATGAAAATGCAAAGTAGTTCTTGGAAGATCACAGAGCAGGCATCTGCTTTGGATCAAGATCATTGGCAGAAACTTCGAACCAAGATCAACAGCAAAAACCATGCTTGCCAAAGAGTCACAAAAGGCCTTGCTAGGGCTAGGGAAAGCCAAACATGGACTGTACAAGAACTTGTACAATGTTTTCTTCTACAAGGGATCTCTATTGCCTGTGAAGTTAGCCAAAACAAAAAACATCTTTTATCTGGAAATGACAAGTTCAAATGCATCCCAGGGTATTCATGCCTGTGGCTCCAGGTCAGAAAACACTGCATGGGCAGTCCTATGGACAGTAAAGGGTTAGAATGTACAACAGTCTCTGCATGATCCAAGCCATGTTCATGAACACCCACCAGCCATTCTGGTCCACGTACTGTAAAACACTTTAACAAATCTATCTAGCTGTTCCAAAACTGTTCCACCTGTGGCACAAAATAATGCATACTTACCTGTAGCACAGAAAAAAAGTTTTCCACGGTGCTTGCCATGCAACATATACACCAAAAATATGCTGGCATATCATCTGAAATGTGATCTAGCCAGTGAATTTAGCTACAAAGCTCCCATGCAGGATCTCAGAACTATACATATATAGTTTAACGTGCAACTCAGATGAAATGAAATGTTTAATTTTTCTCCTAAAGTAAAAAATATAAAATTTCAACAAGAGATGTAATTTTCCCTTTTGCAAAATTCTGAAGAAAATATTATTTAAAAGAACATTTTTAAACAGGAATGTTCTGTAATACTTACAGAGTAGGTCATCTTTTGCACTGCATTACAATTAAAACATTAATTGTAATCAGAGAGAGTCTTCTTAGCTTTCAGACAAAAATATGTCATTCATAAAAGCTCTGGATTTTTTGAAAGAAAAAAATCAGCTTGTAGAAACTGAACATTAATTAAATTGGAAAATCCTCACTTGTTTCAGCATTTCAGCTTTGAATACGCAAGATATTTCTAACATGTTGAGCACACATTTACACAGAACTTCAGAAGCATTTTGCTCCTTACTTTTTCTTATTTTGAAGTATTTATAGATGATGAGCTAGCCTAAAATGATTTCAGTTGCAAATAATCAGTCGTAGTGGAAGAAATAAACTTTTCTCACCCAGATTATGCTCTTCTTTTTGTCTCTTTTCCCATTTTGTGCTGTCCACATAGGCTGCAGAAAGAAGAGATCGTCTACCTAATGCAAAAAAAAAAATACATCACTGTGCCAGGTTGCCTAAACAGTTCTAAATAAGCACATCAATTATTTAACTGATATCACCTTTTTTCTGCCACATTTACTGATTTGGCATAGCTGTCAGCAGCACTACCAAAGCAGTTGGAATTCCTTGTGTCTGCAAAAGCCATTATTACTTTGTCATTTTTGAAACAGAAGAGCTCCCCCTTAAAAGTTATTTTCAGCATGCAATATTCCCAAAACTGAACTGTGTATTTAAGAAAAGAAGAAATTTGTAAAGGCGGGGAAAAACAAACAAACAAACAACAATAAAGAACAGCTTCTTTGTACACATGCCTTTTTTCATCAAATATTAGCATTTAGTTAAAAGTAGGTAGAAAATTGTAAACATAAGGAACGACTATGCAGAAAAAAGGCTTTCTTGTTGTTGCTGGCTGAGGTTTTTTTCTACCTCTACAGAACTGTCTCACTGGAAATGATGCTGGATGCTCATTTACACACATTCCACGTTTGATCAGCTCTTGCTTACAGCTCCTGTGAAACTTTTTTCTAGATACTGTTTGTACCTTTGAAAACTGCCCAAGACTCTCTTCTAGTTTCTGAAGCAAAACAGAAAATGTTTCAGTTGGACTAACGTGGATTATGTGTGCTCATCCCTGACAGATGATGAGGCCTTGAAGATGCATGAAGAACATCTGGATAAACTTTGCTTAAGGATGAACAAATACTTGCAGAAGCAGAAGGCTGCAGAAATTATTCTTAAGAGTCATGAAATATTTTAGAAATAAATGTTGTTATCCTACACAGAAGTCTTAGTGACTACCTTAAAATCCTTATCTAAAAACCTATTTGCTACGCTAAGACTTTGAAATTCTTGGGTGTGTAATAATTTCATCCTTTACTTTATCATTTTTTAGACATAAATGTATACATAGATACCCAGCTCTGAACATCTTTGTAAATTTTTGCCAGAATGACCCAGCATACAGTTCCACAGACAGGCTACAAGACTATCTATACAGCTTTATTAAACAGATAATGAGAAGAAGACCCATTACTTTTAAAGATGTTTTTCATTATGCTGATAAATGACGTACACAAAAGATCTGTTTCTTTTTGCCTTTTTTTTTTGATAAATTTCTGTATGTTCTTTCACAGCTAAGGATGCCACTCCTAAAGTCCAAACATCTAAAGCACTATTTTCTGTAGACAAGCAGCTGTCTGGCTGTGCTTCCCTCAGGTAAGCTAAGCTAGAAGTCACATTTGTCACATTTGTGCTCTCCATGCTGGTTCACTTCTGAGCAGCCACAACACCAGAGGAAAAAGGGGCATTTCTGTAACATTTCTAACAACTTCTGAAACACAGCCATTTAGTTACCAGGATGGAGTACAGAGGATTTCTTCTAAGGGAAGTTGGAAAGGCACCTTAAAACTACACATCAACACCATGTTTCAAGTAAATATTGGGGAGTTCAGTTCTCAAATGTGAATTATTATTATTTTTTTTTTTGGGGGGGGGAGGATTGGCTGGTTGGTTTTGGTGGGTTTTTTTGTGTGTTTTTGTTGTTTGTTCGTGGAAAGGCAGCTTGTCAAAAGCAACAGTCTTGACTGTTGATTTTGTTGCCTTACTCATTAGACGGGTTTTGCTAAGCTCTGACTGCCTGGGGCTTATCAGCCCCAATACACCCTCACATTAATTCTACATTCTCACCCAGAGAAGCAGGTCCCGGGCTGTTCACCCACCACCTCGGTCAGGCCTACCGACACAACCTTGCCCACCCTTCACGCCGCCCCCAAGCCCCGCTCCACCTCCCCATCCCCGCGCCACAACCACCCGCGAGCCCCCGCACGGCGCCCCGGCCCTCACAGACCCCCACACCAGGCGGCCGTGGCCAACCTCGTCCCGTCCCCGCCGCTGCCCGTCCCCGCACCGCCCTCCCCCCGCCGCCGCGGCCGAGCACCGACCTGCCGCAGCCCCCAGGGCCTTCCCGCTCCGCAGCGCGCCTCGCACGAGGACGGGGGCGGCCATGTCGCCGAGGGTGGGGCAGGCCTGCGAGCGCCCCGCCCCCGGCAGGCCCGGGCACAAAATGGCGGCGGTGCTCGCCGGCGGCTCCCAGCGGGTGATGCGGGAGGCGGTGCGGCGCTCGGCGGTTCGCCTGCCCGCCCCGGGGTGCTGGGGCTGTGCGTCCGGAGGTAGCGGGGGCCGCGCGGTGGGGAGCGGGCAGCGGGATGGTGGGCGGCGGCGGTCCCGGGCTGTGCACCGGCTGGGAGACCGGCTGGAGTACTACAACTCCCATCGTGCCTGGCGGGTGCCGCCAGCCTTATGCCTGCCGGGAATTGTAGTTCCGGCCGGAATGCCACGAAGTATGAACTTAAGGAAGGGGTAGAATTCAGTGAAATAAGTTCAAGAAGGGCAAACTCTGCTGCCCAGAGCTCTCTGCTGACGTGGGTGTGGCGAAGGGCATCTGCCTGCTCCCAGCACCAGCCCCGGAGAGAGCCCCAGGTCGGGAGGGCGGATTTCAGTGTCGAGGCAGCGGAGGAGGCCTGTGGGGGGCAAGTGTTGGTGTCACCCAGGGTAATTAGTGCTGCGTTACCCGCTGGGGTTGCTACTTTTAAGTTTAATGGAAAACGTGCCACTTTATGGATTATTTTTCCTTCAGATTTCATGAAGTGCATCAGTAACGTGCTTCACTAACACAGAATACAAGAATTTTTATTTCTGTGGCTTGGTGACATTTTGCTACACAAATGTAAAACTTATATTTAAGCAACAGTCAGTGCTTGGCTTGTCCCTCCCTGATGAGAATCGTTCTTTCACAGGCTGAAAACTTGTAAGAGTATATTGTGACAATGTAAACTACTACAGTAACTCTGTTGCCAAATCATTGGTTGCAGGTAAAAATCCACTGCTGGAGAGCTGGGTTTCTGGCAGCAGGAATTTGGCCAACAGTATTTGCATGACACTTTTGCTAGCGGAGCTTACAAAACAGAACAGTTGGGATCAGCACCCAGAGTTAATCTTGAGATTCTGGTCTCAATGACTGTCTTTTTTTCTTTGGTGCTTGCACAGCCCCAGAACTTTACTAGGTCACCTGAGTGTTACTCCAATCCAAATGGTAGTCTTTGCATTTCCCCGTACTGTCTTCTCACAGCATTTGGAGCTTCTGGAGCAGGGCATTCGACAATAACAAGGGCAGCATGTAGGAGGAGGGGCACTGTGCCTCTAGTGAGTTCTCAAGAACAAAGAGATGACAAGGAAAATCCTTAGAAAAGCATGGCAGATCTTACTTTTGTGCAGAATCCACTTCTGTCTTGGCTAGACGAGAGTGGAACTGCATCTCCAATTTTTCTTTTGTACATCCAATAAATACATAAGTTTTTGACTTGTTATATATTAACACTGGAAAGCTATGACATAACTGTTGTGGGTTTATGTGTGTGTTTTTGTTGTTGTTGTTGGTCATGTGAGCCATTCTTGCAGGTTTTTTTTTAAGCGTTGTACTACTCCCAGTAGCCTGGCATCACACAGTAGTTAACAGCTCTAATTTTAAAATGTGAAGCTCCATACTATTAATCCAATTGTTATAATGTAAAACTCAACCTTTCTCTTTTTCTCTTATGGTAGGGAAGCGGTATCTGCTAACAGAAGATGACCTAAAGTTACAAGAATTTCAGCAGACAAAATTGGTAATTAGAAATGAAGTTCATGGCAATAAAGGTATCTATATTTCTTTGATAATCTCCATTCTCAATTTTAATGTGAGTACTAGAAAACAAGAAGACAGTCAAAGCCATTATAATATGACATAAAATTGACCCCATTCAAAGCAAGAGCTTGTATTTTTCTCTTCCAAACTGTTTGTTGCTAAAATTGTCTGAAGATCTCAGGCTTTGTAGAATGAAATGACATTAGTTATGCTGTCTTGGAAAATGTGGAGAAGCGTTCAAGTATACAAGGTGCTTACATAGGACCTGAAATGTTTGTGTCCTTACATTTCCAACTTTATCAGACAGTCTAATAGAAAGTACGGCTTCAGTCTATGAATCACACTTGAAATACATCTTCAGCAGAGAAACTTAATACAAAGCCTTACAGCTACTTCTCTGTCCAGAGAAGACCTGTGCCAGTAATTGCTTTAATCTGCTCTGTGAATTTATTGAGTTAATTCTTAGCTTTTTCCATTTTACCTCATATAACTTCTCAGTTGTATATCTAATTCTAGATGACATCTGTAAATTCTGAATACGAAAAACAAGTTAAGGTTTCCCAAACTGATCAAGGAGTAAGATCAGTGGATTTCCCTCATGGGGATTTTGTCATGCTCATTTAAAGTATATATAAATTTCATTCTTTAAAGAGAATAAATAAAACCATAAATCTGCTCTTAAAATTTAAGTATGGTTAGGTAGAAGTCGACTTCTTGCACTTTTTTAATCACATGCAAGTGTTCTGGTGATACAAGACCTGTGACAGTTGTTCCAAAGGGTGTGTGTGTATATATAGTATCTATACATATATATGTATGTTATATATAAGTGCAAGGAAGGGACACACATCAAATTTAGTTTTGTATACTTAAGTCTTCTGGGACAGAAAGGAAGGTAAAGTCAAAGTGACAGTTTTTCTACATGAGGTAATACCAGAATTTGAATCGGGCAGTGACAAGTTGTAAGGTTATTACAATTTGCAGTGATGAAGACATACATATATTGGGCATGATTTATACTTCACTTAAGACTGATTGACCCATTGTAATAAATTCAATATATCTTGCTAAAGCAGGTTTGTAGAAGCCACATATTCACAGTTCACCTTTGTATTGTACAAGTCTTAGTCTCTGAGAACTGATGAAAACAGTGTGCTAACCTATTTGTGTGTATGTGTATATGGTTTTTATACTCAGTGTTTAGCCTTGCACTTGAAAGATGAAAAGTAATTAAGGATCATAGTAAACTTTGGTTTAGAAATGGAAAACACAGAAATAACTATCCTGTTATACAAAATATGTAAAAACTATTACAGTTACAGAGTTATACTATTATAGTTATAGCTATGGATAGAGTTATAATAATTGTACTGTGAACTACAACAGCTAAGCAATTAACTACAGTTGCTACAATAACTATTGTGTGTTCTTTACAAATACAGTTTGAATCCCAGGTTTTTAAGTTTTGGTGCATCTTTGAGCCCATCCCAAACATATGTATGTTTACTTCTATACATTTGTTCTTTAGATTTCACAGGATTCAGCCATGCGTCTCAGTCTTGAGTAAGGACTCCTACTTGCATGTAACAACAGATATGCATCCAATAGCTGAATATATTGTTCTCTGGGGTGCTCTCTTGGGCAAAGAGAAAGATGGGCAAACATCTTTATTCTATGTAGAAAGGCTGAGAGAGCTGGGGATATTCAGCCTAAAGAAGAGAAGGCTCAGGGGTGACCTTATTGCAGCTTTTCAGTATTGAGAGAGGGCTTATTAGAAAGATGGAGAGCAATTTTTTGCTCAGTCAGATAATGTCAGGGCAAAGAATGATGATTTTAAACCAAGAGAGGGGAGATTTAGGTTAGAGATTAAGAAGAAATTCTGCACTCAGAGCATGGTGAGGCACTGGAACAGGTTGCCCAGAGAAGCTGTGGATGCCCTTTCCCTGGAAGTGTTCAAGGCCAGGCTGGGTGGGACTTTGAGCAGCCTGGTCTGGTGGGAGATGTCCCTGCCCATGGCAGGGAGTTGGAACTAGATCTTTAAGGTCCCTTCCAACCCAAGCCATACTATGGTTCTATGCCCTGGAGGTACTAGTTTGGAAACCGTAGCAACCAAGGAGCTGCTACATAAAAGTTCACTTGCCTGTCCAAATAGGTGTGTGGCTCTGATAAAGCAGGGGGCTTCCAGGGGATATACATGATTTTAATCTTGCGTATGCATGAATCATAGCCTTAAAATTACCAGCTGGTCTTTGTGCTTGCTCTGCTATAGGAGATATATTGTGGATAGAGAAATGTCTTTTTTTTTTTTGGAGAGGGGAAGTAACACTAAGTTTATGGCATGTAAAGAAATACATATATAATGTATGAGACTTTTTGTTTGCATCAGTTACGAAGGTTTGTAATTTATTTTTTTGTACTAACAGTGTTGAGTAGAAGTTACTGTGGTAGTTTGAATGTTGGGTGGGATTGTTTCTCTTTGTTTTTTAAAAAAGAGATTAAGACAGCAAATGTCACTTTAAAGACTTCCTTCCCCTTTTAATTTTTTTATATTACCTGATGTATTCCATACCATACACAATGGAATTAATTTCACAGTAAATGTCTTCTGAGTTTTCCAAGTCTGCTCTGACTTCATGGGTACATCTAGGCATGCTTCTCTGTGGGAAAATTTTATACCTATTTATTGGTTGAAAAACAAAGTTTTTTGCTGCACTGAATCTCCATATTTCAGGTACAAAGTGTGCAACAGATAATGGAATTGTATATGAACTGCTGTTATGTGCTTCTTTTTCAGATCCATATTTTAACAGTATTAAAGAAAAATTAAAGAAAAATGGAAAGATTCTCAAAAATGAATTAAAAATTTTACTGCATTTATGTCAGACTTCAGCTGATGTGGAACTAGCCAGAAAAGTTATTTACAGGTACTTTTAACAATCCAGGTAACACTGTTTTCTCTCTTTATTTTTCACTTTTATCAATAGAAGAGATTACTTATTACTAGTTCACTTTATTAGCTCAATCAAAACAATATTTTTCCTTAAAATCTTATCTTCTTTTGTATCTAAATGCTATTGACTGCTGCAGATAGAAAAGCATGCCTCTGTCATTACAGCTGTAGATCATGCTGCCTATTTAAAGCTGTTTTACCTTGGCAAATTCTATGCTTTGTGTGATTAACTCTTTTGAGTCTTTCCAATAGGTACCATGAACAGAATGGAATCACAACCTTACGTGATTTTAAATTTGGGCCCCTCTTTATGAGGCTATGTTATGAGCTAGACCTTGAAACACCTGCAGTAGAACTTATCAAAGATCAGGTAATTTCTTCTACATATTTCAAAAATATCTTATTACCTATTACTTCAATATGAGTAATTATGTTGTGCATGAGCTCAGAGGCTTGAACTGTATCTGTTGCAGTAGCGAGGATGTCTGCAACATTATTCTAAGGATGTAGATTATATGTTTTTAGTTTTAAAAGTAACCTGAAAGTGAGAGAACAATTAAAAGAAAACCAAATGCTAGTTTAACTGATTTTTTTAAATTATTGTACTTCTGTATAATTGCATCATTTTAATACTGCTAATCAAAAAAAGTTTTGGTTAAAAATAATTCATCAGAAAAGCACTGAGTGTTTTCTTGCATCCTCTGTCTCCTGCATCCATACTGCATAGATCATACTTGGAAGTGAACACTTCTGAGTATTTATGTAGCAGTCCCCTGAAATACCTTGGGTTGTTTGCACCAACAGATTTATCATGTTACTATTTACTTCAAATTCCCTCTGAACCCTGTAGAGGTGGTATGATTTGCATCAACTCAGGAACCTTTTCATAGAATCTATAAGGTTGGAAAAGACCTCCAAGATCATCTGGTCCAACCATCCCCATATCACCAATGTCACCCACTAAACCATGTCCCCAAGCATCACGTCCAACTTTTCCTTAAAACACCCCCAGGGATGGTGACTCCACCACCTCACTGGGCAACCCATCCCAATGTCTGACAGCTCTTTCTGAGAAGAAATGTCTCCTCATTTCCAACCTAAACCTCCCCTGGCGCAACTTGAGGCCATTCCCTTTAGTCCTATCACTAGTTACCTGTGAGAAGAGGCCAACCCCCAGCTCCCCACACCTTCCTTTCAGGTAGTTGTAGAGACCAATAAGGTCTCTCCCCTGAGCCTCCTCTTCTCCAGACTAAACAACCCCGGTGCCCTCAGACGTTCCTCACAGGGCTTGTGTTCCAGGTCCTTCACCAGCTTCGTAGCCCTTCTCTGGACATGCTCCAGGGCCTCAATGTCCTTCCTGTAGTGAGGGGCCCAAAGCTGAACATAGTACTTGAAGCGGCCTCACCAGAGCAGAGTACAGGGGGATGATCACCTTCCAAGCCAGGATGCTGTTGGCCTTCTTGGCCACCTGGGCACATTGACGGCTCATTTTTATTTCTGAAGAAACTTAATGACTTGTTGAACATTGGTAATATTCTGTGTGTTATTATGACAAAACGTTAATGATATACAGCATCTGAGACATGTAAATGATTCTGTGCAACAATGCTGTGTTTTCAAAACTCGCTGGGGACCAGTGGAAAGTCAGCTCTATGATTTTAATTCATCAAGTCATGGGATGTACATAGCCAAAAATGGGAGAGATCACTTGGCTGCTGTTCTTAATTGAGGGGTGTGTATGCATGGGTTTTGGTTTGTTTGTATGATCGACTGAGGTCTGTGTCATCAAGACAAGTCCTGTATCACTTATGGAACTGAGTAACTGGTAGAAAGCAATGTACAGTACCACTTCAGACTCTACTGCGGAAATTTTCCTAATGCATCTGACATTTTATTTTGCTATTCATGTTCTCCCAACATGCAATGAGCGTGATGGCATGAAAAAACATACTTGCTCTTTATTCTGCTACTGCGTGTTATGACTTAAGCCCTTGTGTTGATCTGATCGTCATTTGATACTGTGATTAGCAGAATATTCTTTCAGTTTCATAGTGGTGGTACTTTATCCCAAAGGTACTGCTATTCAGCTGCAAACTGCATATCTGCTAGGCTTTTAGAGTTGCCATTAGAGACTTCTGCTTGCATTAACTTGAAGGTCACAATCTGTCATTGGCGGAAAAAAAAAGTGTGAATCTCTGGGAAACATCTGTTTAAGTGTGCTTTTGACCATACTGAGTCACTGGTATTTTAGAGGTTACTTGACAGAGGAACAGTTAGGGAACACAGGAAGTTAAATGTTAAACTTACAAAGATGGAGCTAATTCCAGTAGAAGGACCTGATAAATGCTGCACACAGTAATAGTGCTTGTCCTAACTTTCTTAAAGCTTGCTTTGTTTGTATGTTTGTTTGTTTGTTTTTTCTACAGAATTTGCGTGGTTTTTTCTCAGAGAGTACATCATTCCATATTTTGATGACTATGTTGTTTAAAAAGAGCCATTATGAAAGTAAGTACTGAGTTAGCTAATGCAAACACATTTTGAGGAGCATTCTTCCCTCTATGTGTGTATAAATATTGATTTATTTGGTTGTTATAAAATACTGACAAGGTTTTAGAGGGCCAAATATAATATAAGTCAGCATAGATGCAAAGTAGCTGCAAGGTAATGTGTAATAAAAATGGAAGACTTTACCTGTTTCATACTTGCAACAGTATTTTTACCGTCTGCAATTCTGCAGAATTGTGATTATGCTGTGGGATTTTTTTCCTTAAGCTTTTTTCTCTGAAGGCTTAACTTCTCTTTGGTTGGTACTTTCCCATAGCTTTTTGGTTTCCCTATTCTAAGTTAGTTTTATGTGGCTTTTGGAACAGGAAGTTCTCCAACAAATTTTGCTGGCAATTCTGTGTTTTTGTGTCAGAGCAGGGAAGAGTATCCTTTTTACTTTGGTAAGAAAACAGGCTGGAGTCTTCTCTTGTTTTCTCTTACTAGTGTGCACATACAGAGTGGTTACTGAAATATTTAAGGCAAATGCTTAAAATCAGAATTTGGCCCTATGTGAGGTTATGACAGGGAATCATCTGACTTGACTGTTAAGAGTATGGAGTAAGCTTTCCAAACAAATTACTGCATTTGGAATTTGTTGAATGGGTAGCGGTTGGTCAGTTGATGTTTGGCAAATCTGTCCAACACTTGTCTTAAAGGCTGAGACTGACCCACTGTTAAAGTAACTAGATCAGAGCCTGGATGCTGTGTTGTGTTGTAATGAAATATGCTTTAGTAAAGAGCTTTTAGATAGTTTGCTGAAAATGGTAGAAGGTTTGGTTGTGTGTTTAAAAGACTGTTGTCTTCATTCTGGGCAGTTAAGAAGAATGAGAGTTGCTTTGCCAAGTATCCAGAACTTAGTTTTACGTTTGTGTCAAGATAATGGAACAGTAAAACCAAGTGCTAATGTAGATGGAAAACCTCCTACATGGGAAGTATTATTACATCCAACTGACCCCAAATTAAAGTTTTTGAAATGTTTTAATTTGAAAAAGTTAATAGATTTCAGTTGGCGTTCTTCTTTTGAAGTAGACTTACTGAGCTGATATCACACTGATTTTATTTTATTTCTTCCTGTAATTAAACATACTGCCTGAAATTTCTGAAGTGAATAACACTACTGTATTTTTGGCAGGTGCTTTGGAAGTTCTGGGAGAAATGAAAAAACAAGGTATACCTTTCAACAAAGAAACCTATCTACTGGCATTTGCAATATGCTACAAACTTGTAAGTATTTTCAATTTACATGATGAAGCATTTGAAATGCCTCCTCTGTCTTCCTCTTTGGGGATTTTGAAATTTGTGTGTTTCCAGTCATGATTTCATACTTAATACAAATATTTTAGACATACTTAAGTCATAAATTGCTTCATTGTTCACAATTTTTGTGCGTATATGGCTTCCCATACAAACTATTGTCACAAACTAAATACCCGAAAATTACAAGAACATAAACATTAAGAAACAAATTGGATACAACCTTTGATTAGCTGTTAGTATTCTCTCTCTGGGTTCTGTGCCAGGATGTACTCTGTGCTTGAGCCACAATATTGGATTTATAGTCTGGCTTCTCTGGGGGACAGGGCATATATGACATGTTCTGTTTGTCAAACATCTCCCATCCATTTCTCCCCCTCTCCTCCAGGTAAATCTTGGACCATTTCTACAATCGCACCCAAATTTGGCAAGAGTTAGGGTTGTCAAAGGTAGTCTGTTCCCACATGCCTGAAGAAAAAGTGCAACTGGGCCCAGAAAAGAAACATAAATGAATGCCTTCAGTGAGAGGCATCTTACTTCCCCTTGAGCTTAGCTGTATTTTTAGTTTGGAGAAAAAGCGCATGAACGTATTAAGAAGCTAGGCTGCATAGGTTCAACAACTGTTTCACTAGAGTAGTTTCTCTTTTGTAGCAAGGTGAGATTCTCAAACTTTCTTCTTTTAGTCTTCCTCTCCAGATTAGAATGAATTCTGCAATTTGAAATATTAACATAAGTCCTTCCCAAACTCAGTAGGAAACTCTTTTTCAATTTCCCCATGTTTTTAGAAAGAAAGACACTGGCTGAGAAAAAAAATATACCACTAGACTAAACTTCCTCAGATTTCTTAGTTAACTGTACAATGAAACAGACTACAGATGTGATAAAAAGTAGTTAGCCTAAAATTGTAACTGTGCAGTAATTTCTGTGGTGCTTCTGAAATTCTCAGTTCTAATGAACTGGTGCTGCATTTAGGTCAGGGTGAATAGAAATAGCCACATAGCTTTGGTGTCTATAGACTGGGGCAGTAGACAGAGCTAAAAAAGATCTGTGTAAACTGTCTGCAGTTAAAACCAGTTGGAGATTGATAGTTGCAGTTTATTTAGGGATGTTACCAGGTCTACCCAGAGGGTGCTTTCTTTAGAAGTTGTGAATGTACAAAGACACTGACACTATGCTACAAACAAGTTCATAAGTTGGTGTTTGCTGTTAGCAGCCACTTAGCCAATATTTATGGATACAAGGTTACTCCTTGGTCTACACTCTGCCCCTTCAGGTAAAGGCTTTCAAAGAACCTAACTGTATTTTTCTGAGGTCTCCATTACTCTCTCTGCAGTAGCTTTACATCCTCTCTAAAATTCTAACATGTTTTTTTCCGTGGCCTGTTGACAGAGGGCTTAGATCCATAGAATACAGAAAAGAAGAGGTTCCTGAGATGTGTTTTCTACTACTGGCTCTACCTGTGTTTTCAGCAGAGAATCTGGCACATCCTTATTTGTTTAACGAATTCATAAAAATGCAGTGGAAATGATAGTAAATTGACACCCCTTTGTTTTAACAGACAAAATAAAATTGTGTTTTGTTTTCATTAAGATAAAATACTATCAATAGGGGAATAAGCTGTAGTAGCCCTTTATACACTAAAGAGGATTAGACTGAGCTCTTTCAAATGCTTAATTGGTTGATTCATCTGTTAGTGGTAAATACTAAGACTCCAAGTTAGAAGGGGCTCAAAATGTTTTTGCTAGTAATGCAACATGAGAAAACTCAGGAAAAATCTTGAAGGGAAACATCTTCAAGATGTATGGCTGTGTAGTACTTAGCTGCCTGCCGGGTTAAACCACAACAAAAACCCAAAGGATGACTCTGTCCCTTAAACCACAGCTGCTATTTTGCATTCATGGCACTTAGTATAGTAGTAATAGAAATCAACAGCAAATACTAGGAAGGAACATGAAGTCTTATCCAAATCAGTGGTACCAGTTGTTACAAAACCTTCCTGCTGCTAACTCTCACGTTTGGCAGGTTTTGCTTTGTTCGGGGTCTAGTTGGCTCTATTTACCATTTCCAGTGTGAGGAGCATTGTTTTTGACAGTTGATGGTTTTTAAAATAGCACACAGATGAACTCATTGCCTTTTACTCTAGACCCTTATTAAAATAGTGGCATTAATGTTATTACCATATGTCATTCACTACAATAAGATGCCAATTATTTATGCCCATAAAGTTAAGTATGCTGGTAATTCTTGACCTTTGAAGTACTTAACTGCTAACGATGTGAAGATGGATCACTGATGCTATTTATTGCTTGCCAGCAATACAGAAAGTTTTTTATGTTGGAAAACAGGCAAATATGTGAGGTATCCCATTAGAATATCTACTTTGGAAACATCTTGAACAATTTAATTTTTAAGAGGGAGGCTTAAGATTGCTGAATATTCAAATTTGCTTGTGTGGAGATCTCTTTAGTGTAATGGTGCTGAATAGTTCAATGCTTAGAAAACATTGATTTTTGTTAACTACACAATGTAGCTTTTAGAATAAAGACAAAAAATCAGCCTTCTTCCTGATTTGGGAATGATAAGAAAATGAAAAGGAAAATGTTGCTTTAAGTAGACTGTCAGGTGTTATCTGTTTCCAGAAGTCAAAACAATCAGGGCAAAGTATAGCTGTTAAAGTAATGGGAGTTATTGTCTTCTGAACTCTAGCTCTGAATGTCATCTTTTGGTGTTGTGTTTCTCAAGAAGTGCTGCACAGAATCGGCTTGGTTGGGTTCAGATATAGATTACCTTGCTGGCATTAACTTCTGAATGCCTTCTGAATGTGACTGCAATTGCTTACAGTCCTTTCAGATCTCAAGATTTACAAGTGCAACTTAGACTTGAAATTTCTACACAGGACAGCCTGGAGTCTTGCAAAATCTCTGCAAAACTGCTTGAAGAAGCACAGCTAAAAGGTGACTCATTACCACTGCGAGCATTCTACTTTGCTGTGGCGTCTGCTCTGAAGCAGGTACAGTGCCTTTTGTTTTGATTTGTCCCTGAATCTCAACAGGCTTTTTGCTATATGATAATCAGCACAAGAAAGCCAACATAGAGGAAGCATAAATGACCTATGAAATTACTTTAAGTACTATAACTTTTAGGCCCCTGAAATAGTAGGATTGTAGGTGGCTCCCACACAAAGTGGATGTAGAAATTCTGAAATCTAAACCTATTTCTTCAGTCTAATGCACAGGTATTTTGTGCCACTGACAATGCCACGTAGAATTTTCTTACCGAACAGACGAGAGTTGGACCACTGGATTTAGGTATAACCATGGGCCCAGTCGTGCTGATGCTTAGTGATGGTTTCCTTTAAATAGAATAAAAATAATAGTGCAAAGTATATGTACAATCAGCTTTTCAAATAGAATAGTTTGGGTTGGGAGGGACCTTAAAGATCGTCTAGTTCCAGTCCCTCTGCCATGGACATGGACACAATCCACTAGATCAGGGTGCCCAATTCATGACCTGGCATTTTCTGGTCAGTTTCCTAACTAAGGCATCAATAAAAATTGAATACTAAGCATGCTAGGGAGCTGCACTTCTGTGACGACATGTCAGCATGATTTGCACTCTCATGCATTCGTTTGATCATAGAACAGTTATGTTCCCAGATTCACCAACATTAGGGTTTCATTTGTCTATGGTCTGACTGGCACACTGCCAGAAAACAAGGGATTTAAGGGTAGATGATTCCTTGGCACAGCAGATAAGAACTTCAGTATTTGGAAACAGAAGTTAGACATATCCAGTCCACAAGATGAAAGTTCAGATGTAAAGGAAGAACATCTAATAAAATATATATCTTAAAAAGTTTAAATGTTAAATGTTCATGTTAAAATGTTTATCTATGGAGGCAAACTCTAGGACCATGATATGTATTGGCCGTCTATCAGCAGTCATGGCCATCCGGAGAGGTCCCAGATGACAGGAGATTTTCTAATGTGATGGCCATCAGTAAGAAGGGTTGTAAGGAGGACCTGGGGAACTACAGGCCTGTCAGCCTGACCTTGGTGCCAGGAAAGGTGATGGAACAGGTCATCCTGAATGCAATCATGCAGTGTATGCAGGACAACCAGGGTATCAGGCCCAGTCAGCATGGGTTCATGAGAGGCAATTCCTGCCTGACCAACCTCATCTCCTTCTATGACTGGGTGACCCACCTGGTGGATAAGGGAAAGGCTGTTAATGTAGTCTGCGTAGACTTCAGCAAAGTCTTTGACACGATCTCCCACAGTATTCTTCTGGAGAAGCTGGCAGCCCATGGCTTGGACAGGTACACTCTTTACTGGGTTAAAAACTGGCTGGACGGCCAGGCTCAAAGAGTGGTGGTGAACAGAGTGAAATTCAGCTGGCGACTGGTCATAAGTGGTGTTCCCCAGGGGTCGGTGTTGAGGCCCATTCTCTTTAATATCTTTATTGATGACTTGGATGAGGGAATTGAGTGCACCCTCAGTACGTTTGCAGACAACACCAAGTTGGGGGGAAGTGTTGATCTGCCAGAGGATAGGAAGGCCCTGCAGAGGGACCGGGACAGGTTGGGTCGAGGGGCAGAGGCCAATGGGATGAGGTTCAACATGGCTAAGTGCTGGGTCCTGCACTTTGGTCACAACAACCCCATGCAGTGCTACAGGCTTGGGGCAGAGTGTCTGGAAAGCTGTGCAGAGGAAAAGAATCTGGGAGTGCTAAACGATGCTTGCCTGAACATGAGCCAGCAGTGTGCCCAGGTGGCCAAGAAGGCCAACAGCATCCTGGCTTGTATCAGAAACAGTGTAGCCAGCAGGACTAGGGAAGTGATTGTCCCCCTGTACTCAGCTCTGGTGAGTACAGAGCACCTTGAGTACTGTGTTCAGCTTTGGGCCCCTCACTACAGGAAGGACATCGAGGCCCTGGAGCATGTCCAGAGAAGGGCTACGAAGCTGGTGAAGGACCTGGAACACAAGTCCTACGAGGAACGTCTGAGGGCACTGGGGTTGTTTAGTCTGGAGAAGAGGAGGCTCAGGGGAGAGACCTTATTGGTCTCTACAACTACCTGAAAGGAAGGTGTGGGGAGCTGGGGGTTGGCCTCTTCTCACAGATAACTAGTGATAGGACTAGAGGGAATGGCCTCAAGTTGCGCCAGGGGAGGTTTAGGTTGGAAATGAGGAGACATTTCTTCTCAGAAAGAGCAGTCAGGCATTGGGACAGGTTGCCCAGGGAAGTGGTGTCATCACCATCCCTAGGGGTGTTTAAGGAAAGGTTGGACGTGGTGCTTAGGGATATGGTCTAGTGGGTGACAGGGGTAGTAGGGTGATGGTTGAACCAGACGTTCTTGAAGGTCTTTTCCAACCTTAATGATTCTATGACTATATTTCTCCACAGCACGTTCTTTAAGGGTGATGTTTTTCATATAAGCACTACCATGAAGAGGTGCTGAAGGAGTTCAGCAGGAAAATAACATTTGGGAAATCCTAAAGTCTACTGTTTCATAGAATGGAATCATAGAACACCTTGGGTTGGAATGGACCTTAAAGACTATCTAGTTTCAACCCCTCTGCCATGGGCAGGGAACCCTCCCACTAGACCAGGTCATCCAGGACCTTGTCCAACCTGGTCTCGAACACCCCCAGGGATGGGGCATCCACTGGTTCTCTGGGCAACCTGTTCCAGTGTCTCACCACCCTCTGAGTGAAAAATTTCCCCCTAACATCTAATCTAAATCTTCCCTCTTTTGGTTTAAAAACTTTCTCCCTTGTCCTATCATTATCTGCCTGAGCAAAATGTCACTCTCCATCTTTTTTATAAGCCCCCTTTAAGTACTGAAAAGCTGCAATGATGTCTCTGGAACTTTCTGTTCTCCAGGCTGAATATCCACAGTGCTCTCAGGTTTTCTTCAGAGGTGCTCCAACCTCTGATCAACTTTGTGGTCCTCCTCTGGACCTGCTCTAACAGATCACCATCCTTCTTGTGCTGGGGACCCCATACCTCAGTGCAGCACTCCGGGTGGGTCCTCACAAGGGCAGAGCAGAGGGGCACAATCCCCTCCCTCCACCTGCTGGTCACTCCTCTGTTGATGCAGCCCAGGATGCAGTTGGCCTTATGGGCTGCAAGCTCACACTGCTGGCTCATGTCGAGCTTTTCATCCACCAGAACCTTCTCTGCAGGGCTGCTCCCAATGAGTCCTTCTCCCAGTCTGTCCTCATGTCTGGGATTGCCCCAGCCCAGGTACAGCACCTTGCGCTTAGACTTGTTGAACCTCATTAGGTTCACATGGGCCCAGTTATGTAGCTTGTCCAGAACCCTTTGGATGGCATCCCTTCCTTCTGTTGTATCAACTGCACCACTCA
This sequence comes from Anser cygnoides, assembly GCF_040182565.1. Taxonomy (NCBI): domain Eukaryota; kingdom Metazoa; phylum Chordata; class Aves; order Anseriformes; family Anatidae; genus Anser; species Anser cygnoides. Next base: position 81,256,262 of record NC_089912.1, on the reverse strand, counting down.
GCTATGTGTTATCTGCAAACTTGCTGACGGCGCACTCAATCCCACTGTTTGTGTCGTTGATAAAGATATTAAACAGTACTGGTCCCAAGACAGACCCCTGAGGGACGCCACTCATCTTTGGCCTCCACCTGGACATAGAGCCATTGACCACAACTCTCAGGGAGCAGCAGTCTTCAGGCCAATTCCTTATCCACTGAATGGTCCACCCTTCAAATCCATCTCTCTTCAATTTGGAAATCAGATTTTCCATGCCATTAATTTGCATACAGCTGGAAGAAATTCTAAACATTCTGTTTCATATCTAAAGAGGTCAGATTGCTTTCAGTCTCTCCAGAGGATCTATAAGAACTAGAAATTTGGTGTTGTTCACCAGTTTGGATGCATGATGTATCATCATTAAGGTTTTGTTATGCATTCTGTCTTTTTGCTTGGTGTCTGTGAACAGCACAGGCTGAACAATAGCATCAATGAAATTAATTTATGTGCATGGTGATATGGCTGGGCTTCTCATTAACACTGGGGTTAAAAAAACAAAATCTCTGCCTCTGAAATGACATGAAATGTCCATAATACTGTTGGTTTTTTATAAAAATCAATTAAAATTCTAGTTCAGCAAACAGAATAGTGCTCCATATTACATGTAACTATTCCTAAAGCTGCATGATCTTTTAGCAATACATCTCGCTTTGAATAAGGTGCATCTTTATCTCAAGTAACTGCAGTTGGTTTAGTAAATGTCAGTGTAACACTTACTGTCTATACAAATCAATTGGTATCACAGATACAGTACTGTAAATATGTATGTCCAAAAGGCTAAAAACTCTGGACAGGATAAATACTGACATTACCATATGCTGCACTTCATTTAAGTATTCTGATTTATGCCAGACTTCAAGCATGAATATAGTTCTTTTATCTTATAGATGTACTTGTGCTCAGTGTTGGTTATATGCATTACTTTCTTGCTTATCTGAGACCTAAGACCTGAAAATAGTCTGATGTTCTGTAGAGCTAGGTGTCCTGCAAACTCCAGCAGGGGGTATTTCACAGGCTGGATGCTCTATGGGGCCTGTAGGTCTTGGTGAAGGTATTTTAGATGCTGGTTTGTGATTCATTGAAAAGTTGTAAGAGCTTTTTTTTTTTTTCCTTGAACTTTGATTCACATGGAAGTGCATCTCACATGTTTAACTGTATTTTTTTCATTATTTCTAATTCCTTCTTAGAATGACATAGCACAAGCCCAATTTTATTGTTCTCAGATAAGGAAAACAGACAACAAAATATACAATAATCTTAAAGTAAGTATGCTTGCTTTGTATTAAAGTTTTACAGAGAAATATGCTATACTGGACAGCAACTCTCATGGGTGGCAGAGGAGCAGAAGGGTAGCTTCTTAGTAGCATAAGCTTATATCAGCAATGTTGCTGACTTAGTTTTTGAGTCAACAGACAATTTTTGTTAGGTGATTTGTTCTTAATTGTTAACAACTTCCCCTCATTTTTTTAAAAATCACTTCTTACCATTGATTAGAATGGTAAGTAGGGCAGTCCTGCATCTGTGTGTATAGAGCTGGGAACGATTTCTAGTTATGACACTGTGCTTTTTGTTTTCATGCTACAGGAGATTTAAAAAAAAAAACACAGCTCCAAGTAAATGCCTTCCTTAGCTCTGCTCTGCCCACTTCAGGCCTCCTTCAGCCGTATGAACAGTAATGCTTTTCTTTAGTTGCATGGTCTATAACCTGAGAGTCTATTGCTTGTGCCCCGTAAACGACCTCTCTAAGCTATATAAATAAACACTTTATTCCAGAACAGATAATGCAGATCCATCAGAGGAGCTCTGCCTCTTGGTTCACCCTTCCTTTCCCAACAGCTGAAAAAAAAAAAAAGAAAAGAAAAGAAAAAAAAATTGTGGAAATTGGTAATTCCATCTGGCTTCTGCATGATTAATGGATTTTATCAGCACAGTATCTAGAAATTTATTTTGGTCCTGCTTTGCTTCATAATGTCTTCCTCAAATACTTTTTCAAAGCTTTCTTTCTGATGATAAGTTTTGTGTGAGTGGTGTGGATTTATTTTATTTTTAAGGTTCTTGTCCAGCTCAGATCTGGTTCACTAGAAGAAGTATTAAAAACATTAGAAGCAGCAGTGGAAATGGATACTCCTCCCTTTGTGAAAAAAATTGAGTTTTCTGAGCAAGTGGTAAGTATACAATAAGGAACTGAATCAGTCAGAAAATCTGACATCAGTGATGTGTGCTGGTCAGGGGTGCAGGCCTGGGGGTGATGAGGCAAGACTGAGAGGAGGTCCGTGATGCTTTGCTAAATCTTGGTGGTGTGGTTCAGTTACGAAACGTCAAGGGCCTGAGTTCATCCTACCAGAGCTGTTTGAGTTCTAGTGCATTCAGGTGCCAAAGCATCTGACTGGCTTATTGTGTTGTTGGACAAAGCACTTAGCTGTCTTCCCTTTTTTGTTGTGGATCTAGCTTTTACAAGCTCAAATTTCATCTGAAGGAAGCCGAAGAGTTCCCTAGTGGCATTTAATAATTTAATCCCTTGCCCTATATGCTAGTTTCATTTGATGTAAAAGTGAGAATAAAGTTCTGATGACAGTGGTATTGTTAGCTTGGTGATAATGGTGATATTTCAAAAAAAAAAAAAATGTACACAGAGAAGTGTGATATGGGAAATAATAGCTTTTACAGTATTGATCACTGAGAAGGCTTCATTCATACGCACATGTATCCCTGTCAGCTTGGCGGCACTGCTACTTCTTTTCGTGAAAGTTATATTCATTTTAAACATAGGTATGGAACAAGGTATTTTAAGACTGTGTTAGCAATTAAATACTTACACTTTCAGTGCTGGCTGTTAACAAAATAACTGAAACATAAAATAAATACTAGGCAGAAGGGGAACATGCCTTTCAAAACACAGTCCATGGATATTAGTTGCTGTGTTTAAAAGAAAGTTTTAAATCAGAGTTTGTTTTGTAAATTCGTTGCAATAAAAGTTGCATGTTTCAATGTTGTGTTTTTATTTTTGTTTGGCAAATTTGTGACAGTTCCTAAGAAGACCAAATATTTGTACTGCCCCATTCCTTCCACAGTAGGTTATTGGTCAATAGCAATTTTTCACAGATTCACTCGATCTCATACCCTGCATATGGTATAGCCTATGAATTTTCCAGTGTTTTTTAGTACGAATTCTATTGATTTGTACTGTACATTTAGTATGATACCTAATAATAGCTATAATTGTGCTGATTCGGCAAACAGATTCCAGGAAGCAATTATGTTGCCTTGGTTTAAATAATCGCATTAGTCTGTACTAGGACTGAAAATAGGACCGTACTACTTTGAGGAAGTTTTTAATCTAATGAACTTTCTCTAATAGGTGTCCAGTGCATTTCCACTGTTGCTTGGTGATGAATAATGTGTGCTGCTTAAAATCCTCTTCTTACAAGTCATTTAACTAGTGGTTTATCTTATGCTATATACTTTTTCTTTCGAGTGATAGTTTGTCTTCAATATAGTGATTGATTGAAACATTCACTTGCTGAACTGTAACAGTGTGTCATTTTTACCCTCCTCAGCTGGCTGCAGCCACGGAAAGGATGGAAGAAAGCCCTGACCTTTCTGCCAAATTAAGAGATATACGTAACAAACTACAAGCTTCAGGACGGATAACCACAAACACGTTGGAAGATATGCTCTTCCAGATTCCGAGTTCAAAGAAGACCCCTGCAAAACTTTTAAATCAAAAACATTTGGGTTATCAGGCTGCTAAACCACTTCAGTCAAATCTGATGTTGGAATAGTTCAATATTTGGTGGTAAACTGAACTACTGTTAGGGTCATCCAGAAGCGTGTTTGAATAAAATGGCTTCTCCCCTCCTCCACTATGGGCAATTGTTTAAATTGCTTGCGTGAAACTGAATTTTAAATATAGCTCATGTAGATTTTTAGCATCAAAATTCAAATGAACAATAAGCCATGGCAGTAGGTATTTGTGTATTGTTCTGAAACTGAGTGATCAGAATGGTTTGAAGCTTTTCCTCAAGGACTTAGATCGGGATTTTCCTTATACTAAATATCCTGATAGAGGTAAAAAAAATAGTATTTGTATCTGATCTGACTTTTGCTGCTGTTCACGATTTAAGAAAAAAAAATGCAGTATTCATCAGATACAGTATTCTGCCAAAAAGAATAGATGCGGCCCAGAGCCTAGACGAAGGAGTATTAAATTACATTGACCATTTTTTTAAATTCTGTGCGTCTCAAGAGAATCATAAAGGAAAGAAAATGTCTTTGGTGCCTTTTTTTGAATGGTTCATGGGAGATAGTATGGTAACTGGCTGGTTGTTTTCTCACTTGAAGGAGATTCCTGAATGAAAGTTAATGTTTTGGAATAATTATTCTGTAATATTGTGTGACTCATAGTTTCAGTTTTTCAGGAGTTTACAGGTTTTTAACAGTCCTGCTTGGGATCAGCTGGAAATCATTTCCATGCTTCCAGTACAATATGGAAGTAGCTCCCAATCTTTTCTTCATAAATAGGTTTGATACAAGATTTGTAAAGGCTGCATGTAGTCTGGCAAAGATTAATTTCAGAAAGATGAAAGGATGGAGTTACTTTTTTAAAATATTCAGGTGGTTGCTACCATCAGGAAAAACTAATATAAAACTACATTTTCATATGCAATAGAAGATAGTTTGGCCTATTTAACCTGTTACATTGCAAATATTATAAAGTCAATACCATTTAATTACCTTATTTGGCACTTTCAAATACATTTTAATTTCAAGAGGCTGGTTTGTCCTAGGACTGACGTGTGCATATTTGTTGTTGGTTTTGTTTTTGTTGTTTTTAGTCTGCATTGGTTAGATACCTATCTGAGGCTGTATCCTAAAGCCACCCATATGGCCCCCTACTACCAAAACCTTGCCACTACAATCCTACCTGCAGTTGAACTAATAACTTGTTATAATTTGTTGTTATTATAGCTGACATTTCCTATTCTTTGCTCTCTTGATTACTGGTTTTCTTGAGATTGATTTATTCAAGCTAACTATTAAGTTGTTTTGTGTTTTTTTTTTAAAGAAACTATACATTTTTTTCTCTTGAGGGAGAAGGGGAATGCTGAATCCATCCCAGGCACGTAACAGGTACAATCACTTGAAAGACATGCAAATAAGGAACACAGATAGCAAAACAGACCATTTAAAAAACCCTGCATTTGCCACCTGCACTACTGCCCCTTCCAAAGCTAAAGGGGACCAGCAAAATGTGCAGGTATCTGACTCTGGGCTGGCATTCCGCTCTGCCGTTCAAGTTACGGGGCTCTGCAGTGAGCAGTCTGAAAAGACTTGATGTTTAAATAACCAGCAACACTTCAGCAGAAAAAGAAAACAGGTAGCCCAAAAGGTTTAAAGGGTAAGTTCAAAGGAATATGGATAAAAACTAAGACATGGTTAAAAATTAGATTATTGAAGGTTGCTATGGAAGCTTTGTGGAAGACTGATAATATCCTCCCATGGGGGGAGAGCGAGGCAAAGAGAGAGAAAAGAGCAACTTCTAGTATTTAGGCAGTTGATTTCAAACAAAGTCTAGTTTGTTTCACACAAGTAGTACAGTGGCTTATTGATCCAGAAAGCTTGGATTTGTAAGTATGTGTTCATAAATATAGCTTTTGGTATGTCAAGGTGTTGACCACTCTGGCTTTTATGCAGAAGAGTCTTCAGCCACATGCTTAAATTTTGTGTATTTATGTGTAGTTGACTTCTAGTTTTCCAGCGCCAAAGCTCAGGAAAACAAACTTGTCTAATGTTAAGCAAACACTTCAAAGGTTTTGCTAGGTCAGTGTGGTTGGAAAGTCAAGGACTAAGTTACTAGAGATTACTTCTTGGAGACAGCCTCAGAGATTAGTATGTGCAGTATAATACCGCAGCCAGTGGAATAATTATACTTTGCTTATATGGAGTTTTAATCAAGGATGAACCTTGGAATTAAAGAGAAGCCAACACTGGAATTCAATTAATATAAGGTTTTTAGTTAACAATTTGGAAAAAAAAATAAAGGAAAATAAAAATCTAGACAGTTGCATTTCAACCATTCTGTGATTCTGTGAAATTCTGCTTAAAGCTTTATGTCGTGTGTAGCTGCAATGAGGATCTAAAGGCTCTTTTGTGTACTGTTGTGTGGAAAGGGATTTGTGTTTGTTTCTTGCATGTAGATATTCTTCCTCGTTTGAAACGTGTTTTGTGCATATCCTTGCACTCAAGCAGCTTTTCGGAATAGCAGAAAAGGAGACAGCAGGTGGCGTTTCTTGATCATACTTTCTTACCAACCCGATTTCCAGGGTTAGCTTTTACCTGCAGTGTCAGATATGTAAATATGTTTGCCCCATACTTAACGCATGCCATCTTTAAATAGAAAATCCAGACAATAGTCAACAGTCTCTAACGGCTCATAATCAGCACAGACCACAAACTAGTGATTTAAAGAGTTTAATTTGAAACTCACTGCATTAGTTGGAAAAAATCATCTCTGTCAATGCAGTTTTTATGGTATTCTGTAGAAATACTTATCAATGACCTAGGAGAAAGGCTACTGCTTTTATTTATAGTGCATGATTGACAGTTATAGAGGCTTATTTTGAAATGATTGTTCTGCATTAAAGAAAAAGCTGCACATCTTTTCCAACTTGAATTGGAAAAGTGCTCAGTTTTACATTCACGTGGGATCTGGATTGTGCCGTCTTCAAGGTACTGTTGTTCTGCTATAGATGCTTCTGCTTTTCTCTATGGGTTAATACCTCTTTCTTTTTCATACTCCTTTCCACAAACATCTTGAGTCTTCATAATGAAGGATCACTTCCTCTGTGCTTCTCCCAAGATAATTTTCTGCTTCAAAACAATACAAATGAAGGTGAAAGGCTTAGTCATTACAGGGAAGCTCAGAAATGCTTCCAGATCTCAGGAGGAGTTTGATTTAGTTTAATGAGCCATATGCACAAGTTTAAATAACTTTTAAAACGAAGTCTTGTTAGAACCTTTCAGCTCTTATAGAAAGGAGGAGGACCTATAGTGTATAGGTCTATAGCTATTCAAATTCTTTATTACATTTTTTTCGTGAGATTATTTCAGATTGCATCCTTGAAAGAAAAAAAAAATATTGCAAAATAAGCACGGACTCCTTTGTTTTAAAGCTATATCTGTTGAGGCTGTTCATGTGCTTTTGGACTGCCTTACTAATGAGTACCTGGGCACCAGTGATGTTGCCAGGAGTAACTTGCAATGCATTAAGAATGGTACAGAGCTCTACGGGTGAGGGCAAAGGGCAGGGTGGACCAGGTGATGTCTCCTCAATCCTGTCAGTGAGGTGGAAATTCTTAAGCAGAAGTGGACTCATCCAGTGTGTCAAGGCTTGGCTATGGGGCTTGTGTAGTGAGCTGGGCTTTGTCTTCTGTGACCATAGGACCTTCTTTGAGGAGTGAAGACTACTAAGCTGGTATGGGATGTGCTTGAGAAAATGTGGCAAGACTGTCCTCACAGGCAGGTTTGCTAGCCTGGTGAGGTGAGCTTTATATGAGGTATGCCAGGGAGGGTCACCATCACCTGGAGAGAAGTGAGAGCACAAGTGGCAGGCCAGCTGTGTCTGGGAGATAGCATGACAGGAGGTTCTTGCACTTCCCACAGTGAAAGCAGCACAGGTTGGGACCCATCTCAATTGCCTGTACACTAATGTACACAACATGAAGAACAAGCAAGCTGATGGCCGATGCAAAGCTGCAGAGCTCAGACCTCATAGGGATTGTGGAGATATGATGGGATAACTCTCATGACTAGAGCGCTGCAGTGGAGGGATGCACAAAAGACAGGATGGACAGCAATAGCAGGGAGGTTGGGCTCTGTGAGGGAGCTGAATGGATGGAGTTTTACCCCAGGACAGATGATGAGCCAGCTGAGAGGTTGTGGGTAAGGATCAGAGGTCAGACAGCACAGGTGATGCTGTAGTGCACATCTGCTACAGGATATTTGATTCAGAAATGGACTGGTGAGGCCATCTTTAGGCAGCTGTAGGAAGTCTCAGTCACAGGCTCTGGTACTCACCAATGACTTTAACCACTGATATCTGATGGAAGGAAAATATGGCTGGGCACAACCAATTCAGGAGATTCTAGAATGCACTGAAGACAATTCCTTGTAGCAGGTGACTGATGGACTGGTGATGGGAAGCGTTCTGTTGGACATCTGCACAATCTTATATGAAACTGTTGTGGAAGGAAAGGGGCCTGGGAGAGCTGGCTGATCTTCAAGGAGAACCTTCCCAGAGCACGAGAATGATCCACATCAATATGCAGAAAGTCAATCAAGATGGCCAAAGGCCAGCAGGGATAAACTCAGAGGCCCTGACTGAGCTCAAACATTTGAAAAAAAAAATGCACACAGAAGGTGGAAGCATGGGTAGGCTACCTATGAGGAATGCAAAGACGCTTCCTATGTGTGTAGAAATAGATCGGGAAAGAAAAAACTTAGGTGGAGGTGAAACTGCAAGGGAGGTGAAGGGTGACAAGGGTGTACTTTAGAAAAAGTATTTTGGTAGCAAAAGAAAGGTTAAGGAGAATGTGGGCCTAGCAGTCAATGGGGTAAGGAAACTTGTAACAAGTGACAGGGAAGAGACGGAGGTACTCTGACTTTTTGCCATCAAGCTGGTCAGCTGTTGAACATGACATACAAAGAGAGACTGAGAGAACTGAGTTTGCTCAGCCTTAAGGATTACCAGATGAAGCTAGGGTTGGTACAACAAGTGAGGTGGCCTGGGGAACCTAATAGTCAGCAAGGATCCAGTAGCCTTCCTGAATAGGCATGAATCATCTTTTCATTAGTTCTTTATAGAACTTTAGTTATATGATCAAATATTACTCTCTTTTGGTGGTAAACAACTCTTAAGACCAAATGCCCAAGATTCTCTTGGGTATTTGAAATGAGTTCAGGAACATTATCAGATTCTTTCTTTTACATTGGAACAGAAGTTTTTGTTCTGTTTCCACAATGAGTCTAATTCAGATTATAAAATCCAAGATTGAACAGGTTATTATCAACATTGTGTTGCTACTTGGATTGTTCTAGATATGACTATTGTCCTCAGCCTTTGATTCCTTAGTTGCCAGATTCTCCATTTAGATCCAGAATTATTGCTATTTCTCTGGTTTGTTTGAGTATGACATTGCTCCTAGTATTTTGGCTTGAGATGCTGGTACAAACATTTCACAGACAGCTCGTATATAATCTCTTCATTTCACTTATTATCAGCCTTTACTTGTCTTCTGAAACTTCAGAATTTGCCAGGGTAAAAAAAATATACATCTCCAGTGTGCCTTTCTTTGGTGCTTCAGTAAAAGCAGGCCATTAGAGCAGTGGTCTTAATGTTTCTTGCTATATTTGGAGTAATTTAAGGGGAAGACTACTTTTCACAGGCGATATCAAAGCAGATAACGATGTGGACTAATACCATATTACCAGCAATCTGTGCTTATTTTCTTACTAACTAGCCACAGCTCTATGTGCAAGTCACACTCTGTAACTGCTTCAGGAATGAGGCTGAATAAGTGCACTCACCTCCATTGAACACAAAGGTTTGACTTAGCTGCTTGGTAGCATGCTTGGACAGGCAACACAACTGCTGTTTGTCTGAAACAGCTGAAGTTTTTTGTTCCTGTTATCTCAAGGGGATGGGTGCTTGCAATGAATATAGAACATGCATTTTTCTACTCCAGAAGAAAAAATATCCTCTTAGTTCCCATTAAAGTGTGTTTTTTTGTTTTGTTTTTTTTTTTTCTCATGGCTTTGTACTGAAGGTAGATTGTAGGAAGTGCCCTTCATGTCCAATTTCCTAAATCCTGAACTGTTCTCTATTTTCAATTTCTATGCACTTAGAGGAAGTTTGTGGGTTCTCAGTCCCATTGGCCTTTATGAGATGCTTGAAGGAAGATTCAGACCTCAGCCATATCCAGCAGAAACTGCAACATCGAAATAAAATAGAAAATTACGCAGTTCCAGTCTTGCCTGTGCTAGGTAATTCAGGCTAAATACCATATAAGAAATTACCATATTTACTTTATGAACAGGAACTGTCTTGTATCAGGAGACTTGGCAGCAGCAATCTTAATGGAAAATTTTAGAAAAGAATAATGGAAAGGGTAACTTAATAGTAATATTTGGAGTATTTGAAAGTGCACTGTGAATTCCTAGCTAGCAACTTCTTGGAAATTCCTCAATGTATAACTACTTACCAGTGCTGCAGCACTTTAATCTTTATGTCAGAAAGTGGGCCCTGCTCTGGATGGCAGGATTTTAATAATGATTCTTTTCATGTCACTGGCTTAACTGTTAGAGAAAGGTCCTGCATTCCTTTGAGGCACCGGGTGCTACAGAAATGGTGCTAGTCCAGCATAGAATAGGAAAAGTAATCAGTTCACAATTTCATTTCATCTAATGCAAAAGCCCTAAATGTATCATTAAACATTACCAAAACTGCTTGAGAAACTTCTCCTCCCCATTCTCTATACCATCAGTAGGGGAGGGGTAAGAGGAAGGGAGGAAAAAAAGGAGAAATAGAAGGTAGAGGCATTGTCGAGAACTTCTTCTTTATGTTTGAAGTTTTATCAGTTCTCACATCAGAATGACAGAAAAAGAGAACTGTGATGGAGAAAGGATGATACATCTACAAAATTGCCCTAGTGGTTAAGTACTTTCAGGGGAAATTCAGACCACAGAATCTGCTCTGCAGCACTTTTACTACCCTTTGGAAGGGTTTAAGATTTGTAAGCACTGGCAAATGAAAGCTTTGAAGCTGTATGCCTCACAAAATGCAAAAGCAAGTACATGCTTGATTTTAGAAAAGAACCTGTGGTGGCTGTTACCCTCATACAGCTCTCTGTGGCCCGCCACACAGATGAAAAGATTAGCATGACTAATTTCTGGCCTGAAGGTTTACGTGCACCTTTTCGTGTCAGGCTACAAGGTCAGGCTACAAGGCACTTCTCCCTCAAGTTATTTTTGGACCTATCACTGTTGTGTCTGTGCAGACAAGGTATATTGTTAACTGGAAGAATGTGATGGAGTCTTGTCATATTTGCATTACCAAAACCATTTTTAGATTTTATTTTTCCTTACATATATTTGTAACCAGGTTACTGGCACCTATGTCTTGGGTTGATATTTTTATCTTGAAAACAAATCATGGAACCATAGAATAACTGTTTTTGGAAGGGGCTTCTGGAGGTCTTCTTGTCCCACTTCCATTACATATCAGCAGAGAATAGCACTGAAATGTTAAGTCAGAGAAAGGAAACCAAAATCCTTGCCTGTTTAACTGTGTAACTGTAGCCATATGGGTGAAGCTCCCTTTTTCTCCAGTGAAACCAAAACCATTCTTTCACTTTTTATTCACTTTTAGGAGCCATAAATTTTCACTGAATTGTCTTGTTTCATAAATGGTTATAGTTATCTCTTGTTCCTGTCTACTCCTAAAATGACTGCTTCAGACTCAGAAGAGTGTTTTAAGCACAGATTGAGAAACTCCCTGAATCAGGACCTGTACCAGTAGCTAGCTTTTATTATTTTCTTCCTAAGCAGAGGTGCATAAAAATGTTCTCTGATCTTCCAGAGACTGGAGCAAAGAAATGTTCTTCTATTGTCAGATCATTTGAAATATCTCACTGCTATGGCACTGCTTTTTTTCTGCCCAGTCCATTTCTTACCCGCTGGCTAGATATATTTGGTCATCTTCTACTACAAGGGAATCCTTCCTACCCATTAACATATGATTAAAAGTCCCATTTATTTCACTAACATTCTTTTTATATTTACAATGTTCTTTTAAATACTTTTTCTTTAGGGTCAGAGTGGACGTACAACTTCCTGAAGCAAATCAGCACTTCCCATGTCAGCTGTTTAATAGACTACCTATACAATTAGCCTGTAATTCCTAGGGATGGGGGTGCTAGTGAAATTTTTCCCAAGTACAGTTGTCTAAAGACCTCTTGCCAAATCCTGCTGACATACCTAAAAGAAGAAATGTCCATTTCCATGAAATGAAATCATGGAAATGGCTTGCATATTGCCAAAAGAGCAGCAATAAAACAATGTCCCAGTATGGCCATGATTATTCCTGTGTGAGATGTATGTTGAGTATAGGGCTTATGAGTGATAGGACTTGCTGTGCTGTCTGTTCTCCCTCACTCAGATTTGGATGTCAAACCCAAAGAAAAAGCTCTTTTCTTCCCAAAGTGACATTCAGCAGTCAGACGTTTTCTGTGGTCCTGAGATGATGTCACCATATGTTTCTTTTCCTTTGTTATGCACCTATATAGAGCCAGCTGTGGGGTTTTTGTTTGTTTGTTTGTTTTCCATTGTGTTCTGCTTGCTTCTATTCTTTACCTGTCATTTAGCAAGAGGTATAACATCTTGTGCTTGCTTTGCCAATGAGATTATCATACATGTTATTATAACGTTTTGCTTGCATAAATGCTAAGTCTTCCTGTTAGCTGCAGGGAATAATTTACATATGTGGTTTTTGTCTTATAAATATTCAAGGTCAGTCTTATAATACTGAGTCAGGCTATTAGTGTGTGTTTTGAGCAAGACTGCTCATTTAATTAGTCTGGACATTTATTCAGACATCCTGGGAGCTGCAAGTTATGGTAGTACTGTGCTGGTCTTCTGTTTTGTTTCGTGCATTTCTTTCCTTAAACTTGTACACCAGAAAGGAGACCCATGAAAATGGAGTGGCAGGGAAGAGGAAGTGAGAATTGCCTCTCTCTGTGTTGGAAAAAAATTACATCAGTGGGTGTGTTCACTTCACTGGAGCTGTTTTCCTATTCTGGAAGCAGCCACAATTCTTGATGTGAATTATGGCAAATCAGTGCAGAAACAAATCATCTGGTTGACAGGTATGCTGAGAATGTTACCTACTTGTTTCAATACCCATGATATCCTATTAAATAACTCATTATCCTTCTGGTTAGTGTATTCTTAAAGGAAAATTCATTGAAAATGAGTACTGCTGAGTAATTGATTCAGTTTCACTGGCAGTGTGATAGCTTAGAAAATTTGTTGTGAATGGCACAAGGTAGTGACATCTCTCTCTGATCCTTAGCATAAGTAAGGATATATCCCTTGTGTGCCACCGCTATCATAAACAACAATTTATGAGAAGAGAAATCTGTTCCTTAGGAGCACATGAGGGAATTCAGGTGACCTTTTTAATGTTTTGCTAACCAGAAAGACTGAGGGGCTAGTTAGTAACATTTATAATGGGATTATTCCATTTACTTTATAGACAGATACCTACTGATAACCAAATTTTGGTATTTGCCTCGGTTTTGGAGAGACTGTGTCTCTGGAAATGTTGGGACTAACCTTTCAGATGCTGTTCCACATGGATCATGTGCTGGCTGTCAGCTTGGAAGGTCAGGTGTAACGTAAGACATCCTAAAAAGGAGGCACCCCACACTGGATGTCTTTGTAAAAGTGCTGCTGACAGTTTCTGCAGGTAGTTACATGGAATCTGAGTGACTTTCAGCTGCCAGTAGGGTTTAATAGGGTGGTGAGGCACCGGAACAGGTTGCCCAGAGAGGTTGTGGTTGCCCCATCCCTGGAGGTGTTCAAGACCAGGTTAGATGAGGCCCTGAGCAACCTGATCTAGCGGATGGCATCCCTGCCTATGGCCAGGGCTGGAACTAGATGATCTTTAAGATTTCTTGCAAACTGAGCTATTCTGTGATTCTAATAGCTCCACGTGCCCACCACGTCCCCAGTCTAAATGTTTTTAACTATGCTATTTTACTTCCAAACCACTTCTCAGTGCCAGAAATAGAGATGCAGTTAGATGCTGGGCAGGTATGTGATCACGTAGTACATGACTACATGTGGTCATGCAGTTTTCCTACACTCCTTGCAAACCTAAAGATCCTGAAATCTTGACAGTTTCTAAATTCCAGCCCAATTTACCTGCAAACTTTGTAAAACCCAAGGTGTTGATTGTCTTGCAGTATAACTATTTTTGTGTTACAGCATCCCAACTGGCTTCATTCAGATATGTGAAGCTCACAGAATTCTGTAGAAACACAAGAAAATACAGAAGCTGAACCTCTTCTGGTGTAAATTGTTGCATATCACATTGCTTCAGTTGAGCTCTGCTTATTCTGCTACTAGAGGATTTTTCGTTAGGTTCCAACATCAAAAACTCAGTGTGTAGATTTTGTAAATGTGGTTAAAAGGGCAACTCAGAGAATGCTGTCGTTTAAACAATGAGCAGAAACATAATGAGAATGCTTCCTGTTTCCCTAAATGACCTTAAGGGAAAAAATGAAGGTATACATCAAAGAATATCAGGCATTTTAAGAAAGCACTTTTTTTTGGTAATACAGTCGAACTCAGCCCAGAAGTGTAGGAAAAACTAGTGGTAGATTTTCAGTTTATTACACAAAGCTAATTTTGGAACTAATTGAGCATTTTTTCTTCATTGTATAAGGGAATAAACTCCCAGATTTTTTGTATGATTTGTGCCTTATCATTAACAAGGTTATTTCAGTATTCCCTAGCCTGCAAGCAAGCCATTTTCCATTATTGATCTTAATCCGTGAAGGTAGTTTTCTCTTTCTCTGTTGGGCCAGTGTAACATAAACTTAATAAATAATAAATAAATATAAATATATTTACGTAATATATGAAATCCAGCTTTAAATTCATCATTCTACAGCAAAATGGTTGCAAAGATGCCTTGCCAAATCTGGACCCACGTACATCATGTTTGTGAATTGCAGTGAGACTGAATCTTTTTTACCGATGGATTCAAACATTCAACAACTATGAACTTGTAAGTAAGGCCAAAGGGCTTTCTGAGGAACAGAAATGTTCTCCTTGCATTCCCCACTGAAAGCCAGCTGGTGTTTTGTGCACTTCCTCTCTCTGATGATAGATGTGATACTGCACTTCTGGCATAAAACAACTTTTTGTGTGTGTAAACTATATATCATAGTTCTTTGCTATAAATTTCAGCAGCACAGACAGAAACTGGGCAAATACACAGAACACTATTTTGCTGTTTCATGGAACCAGCTAGTCACACATGTGCTTTAAGGCATGGGAGATGAAATAATATGAGATTGGCTCACAGTATTACAAAGCATTTACTGCTGGAATCAGACCTGATATTATAGATATCATCAAGTTGAATCAGCTACAGCCAAAGGCAAATGAAGGCAGGATGAAGTAAGAATTGTTAAAGCACTGAAAAAAAAAAAAGTATGTCAAATTCCCATATGTCAAATATACAGCCAAAATTTCAAGCAGGTTCTAGGTATGCAGCAGATATCTGCACCTCGGGATCCATAGAGCAAGAGAGAGTTTTCCTGGCTCCTCTTAATAATAATAATAATAACAATAATCTATGAAAATACTGCAAAAGGATTCAGTATATTGCTAGGAGACAGTGTTTCACCTAAGCAAGTTACTTAAAATTTACTGATCCCATAGTAATGGTACATGAAATAAACAAATTCCTTATGTGCTGTACATGTAAAGGACTAAACAGATAGTGTTTCTGATGTATTACGAGGACAGCTGCAAGTTTCTCATTGACTCCATAAGCACTGTTGCCTAAGTTTAACCACTTGCTGTATTTTAAATATTTTCAACATAGTTCTGTTCTGTGTTTTATATCTATATGAAAAAAATTGACAGATTCTTTGTAAGTGCATATGAGTTTCGATTCATATTGCATACCTGCTGAATTCTGTGCTAAGTGATATTCTATTATAGAACAGGCATCTACTGGCTACATTGACCTTGCAAATAGGAGATGCATTGCTTTTACATCACCACCATCTTTGCAACTTCAGTTGACTATAACCCTAGTTTCAACTATCAAAAGGCATAACACCGAGGGAATATCTTGTGTAAAAAGTTTTGTTCACAGAATTAAAATTTGTCTTACCATGACACTGCAACAATAAGAAATATGCCCTCTATCATTTTCAGCATGAGATACTAACTCTCAAGAGCTTCCCAAACTATACTTCTATCAAAGTGATTGTGTCTTTGGAATAGTTTCAAAGAGTAATGGAAGTAAAAAATAATGTCAAAGTTATTTATGTATGGTTTTAAGAAAACCCCAGAGATTGTAGTGACCTTCATCCATCCACATCTACACATAAAAGAACAATTAGAAGGACTTTGTGGTCAAAGATATTTTCTGATCTTGACTTACATATAATATATTGTTAAATCAAAACCAAATCACTAAATCAAAACCAAATATCCCATCATACTTACTGAACATGACGGACTTTTCTATTCTAAATATACATTTTGTTGCTTTATGTTGGTACTCAACTCTTTTCCAACACTTTTCCAGCATTTGTATCCCTGACTCTCAGTAGCTTGAATTGTAGTAATACGTAAACAACACTATATTTAGAAACAACTCCTGAAATGTGTGAAAAATGCCCACATTCTGCATCAAAGCATACCAGTGGAACACAACAGATACTTAGCTTAACTAAATGCTAAACCATGAAGTCAGTTACCTATTCTTGCACCCTGTCTCTGCATCTAAAAATCATGTCACTGTAGTTATGCAAGTTTAATCACTGAAAGTTTACTCTCTCCTTGTCTTCTCTCTGAGATCTTACATCATAGTATGAAAAGGTTATTTCCATTATGCTGCAGATGCTCCACCATGAGGGATGGTGTTGTGTGAAATGTGCATCTTGTCCCAGACAAGTGTTGGACTTCTCACATGTCACCACCTACAGCCGTGACTGCACAATAACGAGCTTAGCCATTCCAGCCATTTTTTACCAATACTCATCTTATGTATTGTGAACAAGGTAAGTAAATTTTGTCTTAAGTTGTCTGTGAGCCATGGAAAACTACAAAGTTGTATCACCTTGCCAAGGCCAGTAGCTATTTATTCTGAATCTCATCACATCTATATGCACTTTATTTATTTCTGTTATGTAATTGCTGAGTACTAAAATGACATTAAGGTAGGACGGAGTCTGGGAGACATAGAGCTAATGATTTTTTCTTTCTTTCAAGAAAGGAAGGTTATGTACTACTGAACAATAAGTGCAGTGAAGGATTTTGTTCAAATGAGGTAAGGTGATAAGGAAAACCCTTGTTTTTGGTGAAGACTGACCTTTCTTTGTGCTCATGCTTGACAATCTGAAATCACATGCCAGAAACATTATTTTTTTATTGCTCATTTGTCCATCTGAAATAAAGGTTTTCAAATGTGTCCTCTTAAAACTATTCCTCTGGAGCATGGTTTGGATGGAAGATGGTTTCACTGAAAATAAGCAGCTATGCAAAATAGGTGTCCTTTTCAAATTGGGGCAAATAGAGATAAAGACTTGTGGACTGAATGTTTCTGCTTGCCTCCGCAGCAGCAAATGATGGAATTTGTCATTATATCATAAACATCTTTAAGTAACCCTCATTATACTCCCAAACTTGTAATTTTCTGAGCTTTATTCTAGCATCAAGCTTTGCTGTTGGCTGTTTATCTATTATAATATTTGGTAAAGATCATTAAGAATAATATCAGTTCTTTTGTATCTAATCAATAACATTCTTCTCTAACATATCCTTCAGGTTTGGTTTTATTGATGGGGTTAAAGCAGACAAACTTCAGATCAATTTAGCTCACAGAAGTGAAGAAATATGGGCTGGAGGGGACTCTCAAGGGCCAGAGTTTTAGTCCAGTACCATACCTGAAGTAAGACTATTTTTATAAATCACATCAGCCACATTTTTTTCTAGCCTAGTCTTGAGAAACCTTAATGGACCAAGAGACCTCCATGGGCAACTTCTACTGATTTAAAGCTACTCCTATTCATGTGGTATATAATCACAGAATCATAGAATCATTTAGGTTGGAAAAGGCTTCCAAGATCACCAAGTCCAACCTTCAACTTAGCACTGCCAAGTCCATCATTAAACCATGCCACTAAGCTCTACATCTACAAGTTTTTTGGAGACCTCCAGGGATGGTGACTCAACTACTTCCCTGGACAGCTTGTTCGCATACTTCACAACACTTTCAGTGAATAAATGTTTCCTAACATCCAACCTAAACTTCCCCTGGTGCAACTTAAGGCCATTTCCTAGTGTGTTATCACTTAGTGCTTGGGAGAAGAGACCAGTCCTCACCTCACTATAGCTTCTTTTCAGGTAATTGTAGAGCATGGAAAGGTCTCCCCAGAGCCTCCTCTTCTCCAGACTAAACGACCCCAGTGCCCTCAGCTTCTCCTCATAAGGCTGGTTCTCCAGACTCCTTACCAACTTCGTAGCCCTTCTCTGGACAAGCTCCAGGGCCTCAATGTCCATCTTGTAGTGAGGGGCCCAAAGCTGAACACAGTACTCGAGGTGCTGACTCACCAGAGCTGAGTACAAGGGAGACAATCACTTCCCTGCTCCTGCTGCCCACGCTATTTCTGATACAAGTCAGGAGGATGCTGTTGGCCTTCTTGGTCACTGGGGTACACAGCTGGCTCATAACCAGCCAGCTATTGACCAATACCTCCAGGTCCCTTTCCACCTGGCAGCTTTCCAGCCACTCTTCCCCCAGCCTGTACGCTACATGGGGTTGTTGTGCCCCAGGTGCAGGACCCAGCACTTGGCCTTGTTGAACTTCATACAGTCGGCCTCGGCCCATCGGTCCAGCCTATCCAGATCCCTCTGCAGAGCCCTCTTACCTTCGAGCAGATCAACACTCACGCCTAACTTGGTGTCATCTGCAAACTTACTGAGGGTGCACTCAATCCCCTTGTTCATATAATTGATGAAGATATTGAAGAGAACTGGCCCCAATATGGAGCCCTGGGGGACACCTCTTCGGACTAGCCTCCACCTGGTTAACCCCATTCACCATGACCTTTTGGGCCTGGCCACACAGCAAGTTTATAACCTAGCTAAGTGTACACCCATCCAAGCCATGAGCAGACGGTTTCTAGAGGAGAATGCTGTGGGAAACAATGTCAAAATACACGGGGAGATTAAAAAAAATAAAAATTAAAAATTAAAAATTAAAAATTAAAAAAAAAAAAGGAAAGTACAAGTCATTTGTCCTCTTGCTCTTCACAGGTTTTGTCAGTGCTGGAGAAAGAAAACAAATTACCCAATTCCTGTTAAGCTATTGAGTGAAATAGGAATTGGATGTAGAGTACAGGCAAAAAAGAATAAATGCTTTTAATTTATAGGAAAAAAAAAAAAGGCTTTTGATACTAAGGGTTGGACTTTTTCTGTAGCAAACTCATGCACTTGCTAGCCCATTTATTACAAGTATGACTTTCCAATATATATTAATGTAATTTCCTTTACAGTTTGCACACTCTGGAACTCCTTTACTTTTCCTATATGGGAGAACAATACAAGGAAGGAGAAATATGTGTGGATTATTTAAACTGAGGAAGGGACAGGTGCAAAATTTAGTGACTTCTAGTTTAATAGCACAAAATGTTTACACAAATTCAGATGGGAACCACTACGATATCTGCTAGGAAGATATTTGCAAGAACTGATGTCATGCAAGGATAATGATACATGAGCTACTATTCTAACACTTTTACAGCAAGGTACAAGGAAGTAGTTACAATATCCTGACAAAGAATGTAATGGAGATTTGTTAAAGCACATCAGGCGTTTATGAGGTCACATGGATGTTGGGAACAGGAGAAAAAACTCTGAGGTCTGAAGAAGCAGAGATATTGGGCAACTATTTTATTGGGTTCCCCTAATATCACATGACCATTTTAACATTTGTAAATCTGTGCCGTTATCCTTCATTATTGGAATATTATAAGGAAAAAAAAAAAGACTATCCACACTATGCTACATATTTGGTATGAATAATAAATTGTGTCACCAAGATTGGTGTTGTTATGTGCATAGCTTAGGTATTCAAACATACATTTGAAATGTCCATATGAATAATTTCAACATATGTTTGAATAGAGGCTTGCAGGCAGGCATTTTATTCTTAGAGCAACTTGGGGGATTTTACAACAGGTATATATGTGTGTCATTAGTTCTGTCTTTTCTTTTAAATGACAGGGCTTAATTTTCAGCTAGGTTCCAGTGACTCACCACACCTACCCTGAGCTGACAGATTGGAAATATTTTCTAACCTGCTCTTCAGTAAAAAAACTAAGTTTTTGATTATTTTTTCTCCACAGATTTTTAGTTTATGATGAAAAAGAACAAACTTCTTTTTTTTTTCTTTTTTTTTTTCCAAATCATGGAATTCTTCTAAATCAATAAAGTTTTTTGTTTGTTTGTTTGTTTGTTTTTGTGACTGAAGTTTAATGTATTTCAAGTAATATTAAAGACTGTTTTTTCTGAATGCCTTCTTCACAAAGTGTTGTCTATCAGCAATGACTAAACTGCATCTTCTATCATACATTTTAGCTATGCAAGCACAATACGTAATCTTACTTTTCAGAGAAGGAGAAGATATAGTGCTTTCCCAGAGTCTTCAGCTAGCCAGGGATCTTGGCCAGTAGAGAAAAAAAAGCATTTTGTCTAAAAAATCTGGGTCAAACACAACCATGGTGTACGGCCTATCAGGAGACATAAGATTGTGCAGGTCTTCCTTCAAGGACTCCTATTCCCCGCTTCAATCATTTGACATGATCTTCAAGTTGTCAGACAGTACCAGGTCAACTGACAACAGAAAGAAAAATTAACTGAGTATTAATAACAGGGTCAGAATGACTGGATGAAAAGAAACAGTCAAAAATCAATGAATCTTTAGTAGCACAAAACTGGTTATGTGTGTTCCTCACAGACAAATAATAAGAACCATACTGTTTAACATCTTTGACAATGATCTGGATGATAGGAAGTTCACCCTCAGCAAGCCTGCAGTTAATACCAAACTGGTAGAGTGGTTGATATGCTGGAGGACATGCCGAGAAGTGCTAGAAATTCTCAACAGGCTGGAGAAATCCAATGAGTGAAATCTCTTGAAGGTTAACAAGGACAAGTTCAAAGTCCTAATACAGAATAACCTAATGCAACACTACAAAGTGACTAAAAATTAGATTTGCAGAGAATATCCTTGTACTGTCTGTGACTGCCTCACTTGGAAGATATAGAGAAGAGAGAGCCTGACTCCTCTTGGAAGTGCACAGTGACAGGACAGAAGGCAACAGAAACAAGCTGGAACATGGAAATAAGAAAAAATTTCATTGGTGGTCAATCACTGGAACAGGTTGCTCAGAGAGACTGTGGAGTCTTCATCCTTGGGATATACTCAGAACTTAAGCATTCAATGTACTGAGCAATTTGAAATAGTTGGACCCATTCTGAAGTGTGGTCTGGAGAAGATGACTTTCAGAAGTACCTTCCAACCTCAGTTATTTAACCATCTCTTGTTCTACTTTTATTGTGTCCTCTTCATCTGCTGAAATTAATACAACAAATCTATTTTCCTTTGTCAGTCACCCAAGTTGCAATTTCCATGGTAACAAGGGGAATTCCTCTGTCAATTTTTTGTACTTGTTAGAATAATTACCATACATTAAGAAGGAAGACTTAATTGAATATAGAGAAATTACGGATTACCAAGGGGTTATCTTTTTTTTTTTTCACCATACCATATTATTCAGTTACTCTATCAGACGGAGAAATTGGAAGACAACGTTCAGCAAGTTGTCTGCACAGTGATGGTTGCTGCCAGTAAAATATGTGGAGAGACGTTTCATCTGCATGGTGCTTATAGCACAGAAGTAGCCAAAGAAAAGCACTCTCAACTGCTTTACCAGTGTCTGATTAGCAGCTTCTCATGTCAGAACAGCCTGACTTCAAATGAGTTATTCCTGGTTTACACCATAAGAAAGCAATCAAGTTGTATTCCTGGGTTTTAAACAACTAATAACAACTGATAAATAGTTAAACATTTAAGACATCTTGCTGCGGAGAGGAGCAATTAGGTTTTAGACATCTACTGAAATCTCTTACCCTGTTGCTCTGACTTTGTCTTGCTTTCTAACTGACTTAAAGAGACACCCAATTTCAGTAGTGTCTGCTGTGCTGTAAAATGAAGGCTTCACTAACTGTTATTTACTTTAATAGTTTTCAGATTGCATCCCACATGGCTACAAAAAGGGAACCGTCAGCTATATTTACAATGTCAAGAAAGACAACTTTTTTTTTCATTAAGCTTTCATCTTGTTTGCTCCCTTAAAAACACTGAAAATGAATAGAAAAGAATTTCCTGGGGAAAACTCTGAAACACTTAGATAAAATAGAAGGAAATGACAGTGAAAGAGAATGACAGGCCTGTGTGTCATGGATGGGGGTGGGAAACTTCAAATTATGAAGCAGAGGGTAAGAAGCAAAGTGTTTCTTAGTAGTCAGTGTCTAAAAAGTCATGACATTATTAATCATTCGTATAGGACAAGAAATGTGCATGGCTCTGTACTGTGAAAGATAAACAAATAGATGGATCTGTCATGAGTTTACGTTTTAAAGGAAGGGGAAAAGTCAAAGGAACACAGTACAACACATATAACCATCTGAGCTTTCAAGTTTCAGAGAACAGTTAAAGTTTTTATTAGGCCAGAAGTGACTACAGTTGATAAAATTCCTGAATAACTTGTCAGAGAAATGTGTTTCAAATCAACCTATTTCTATCCTACAAAGCTGTATTGATTTCAATTAAATTTTTTGTAGTCAGAAATATTTTTACTTCAGAAAAGATGAAAATTTGTTTTTGTAATCTACTCTAAAAAAAAAAAACCAAACTATTGTTTGATATTATTAGATGATATTACATAAGTAATGTACATATGTACATTGTTCATTTTAGTGTTTCTGGGCACCTGTTACATTGTGCTTCTTGCCACCTCTTAGCTCTTAATTTTTCTAGAGTAAAACATGACTTAGGTTTTTCTTTATTTTTAAACGCTTTGGGGAAAGGAGGTTGTATTTATGCTACCTACCTTTATCCAGGTAAGTTAGCTGCTCGTTGGGAAGCCAGTTTCCTTGCATAGCCAGCGAAGAGATGTATGCGTATTTGTTTTCTTTGATGTCAATGGATGGTGATTCACAAGAACAGGAAGAATAAATTTGGAGGCTGAGACAATTACTGTCCTCCACCTGCTAAAAGGGGATCCCACAAAAGTGTGAGTGCAGAAAGGGCTTTTCTAAGGCAATTTTCAGTGACATAAACAGGGCTTGTTATCCTGTTGTTACTGATCATATCAGTACTGAGCAGACCTCATTCATTTTTAGACTGAAGACAGGGTATTTCACTAAAAATGATGTGAAAATACGTCAATGGAATCATCCATGAAGTGAATAAGTGTAAAAAAATATAATTATGAAGTAATTTCAGAAAAAATCAGAATCTGAAAAACATGGAAATGTTTTTGTTTGTTTGTTTGTTTGTTTTTCAGTACCAAGATTCCTAGGGTTTCTAATTCCACAAATATTCATTTTCCTTCAGATTAATAATAATAAAAATCAAATGATATTCCCATTAAACTGGATTTCTAAGCTTCAGCCAGCTTTAGGAACAATCAAGCAGCATGCTCATGCCACTTTCCCATTGATGAATTAAGCAAACTCTTTGATTCCTAAACTAGACTAGCTAGTGACGTGTCACCCTCCCAAGTGACAAAGCATTTACTAAATTGCAGTGCTCATGAGTTGTATCTATCAACCACTGCTGCTAAGAGCAAATTTGGCAGAGGGATTGTATTGTTAAACCCTTCTGTTCTGTATATCACCAGCTGGAGTTATTTTTCAGAACAATGCTGAGCGCATATTGCATATTGCTTCAAGCATGTCAGCACATATTAATATTACACTGACCAGTCGTATTTCATTTTCATGGATGTAATGAAAGGAGTCAGGGAGGTAATATTTATGTTTTTGACATGCAAGGTGACCCTCAAGGCTTTGAAACTAAATTAATTTTAAAGTAGATGAGTTAAACTGTGTTTTATTCCTATTTTTACATTGTTTTTCAGAATTAATTTTTCTGCATCTTAATTCAAATTCAAAGGGAAATTAATCAAATTCAAGCTATCTGACTACATAACAACCTAAAGCAGTAAAAGTGTTGCACTTTAAATGCACCTGTTTGGTTAATCCAGATCCCTCTTCTCAATTCTGATATTCAGCCTGTCAGTTGAGTTCCTGCGTACATTAAGTTGTTTTCTTACAATAAATACAACAACGTTAGACCGGAGGGTGCTGGGTGCTCCCAGAGCTCATAACTGAAATATTGATGGTCTCAGTTCTCAGGATAGCTGACTGACTGGCTAGTAGTCTCACATAAAGTCACTGAGAAAATAATCAAGTACTCTTTTGTTTAGCAAAAAATGAAACACTAGAAACTGCTACATGAATCAAAGCCAGCGAGGTTCTAAGGAAAAGCTGGACTATACCAGTCAAAAAGCTTTCTCTGGGACATTCTGCAAAAGTAGGTGATGTGTTCCATCTCAATTCAATTGCAAAGGTGCATAAGCGTGAGTGAGAAGTGAACGTAACAAAAAGGCAGTCAAAAAAAGCCAGAGCCAGCCAAGGAAGTACCAGTAACATGGACCTGGAAGAAATCCAAAGAGGGAGAGAAAGGACTAATTTTGGACAGAATGCTGGCATAAAACTGGTTTGATTTTCTGAACAAAGAAACTGCCTCTTGTTGTTTGTCTCTATCATATTCAAGGAGACAGAATTCTGCGTATGTTCTTTGTAAATAGAGCACAACACACCCTTAAATCCCCAGATCTCCCATTGTAATTTGTCTTACATCAAGAGTCCTGGCTGAATGCAGAAATATATGCCCAGGGTACTTGATATTCTCATCATAGCTACATTTTTTTCTAAAATCTGTTGCCTTCATTAACTCTACTCATCAGATTCTTTGCACAGATCCAAGCGATTATAGATCTTTCTCAGAAAAAAATGGTCTGTTAAGAATCTGAGCGCTGCTTGTTTTTCCTCCTAGCATATCCTGCATTGCTGTGAATAGCAAAATAGGTCACCGTATCTCATATCTTTCACTCCCTGTACAACTCTCGGGTGACATGGACCTCCCCTACAGAATAATGTGGTTAACACAAAGATCTCGCTTCTGGGAGAAGCTCCCCGTGTGCTGGCCTCTGTGACCTGGGCTCTTTTCAGCTGGTGTGAGCTAACATATTTCCATGAGCACAGCAGCTTTCAGAGCATGCTGCTTGCCTGAGCTCACCTCTCCATCTTCTGGGGAACTAAGGGAGATGATCAGCAAGAGGTGAAAGATGCTCATGGGAACCTGACTTAAAAACACCACCGTCACTATGATGAAGAATCTTGGGAGAAAAGTTACTGTATGAAGAACATTCTTCTATGAATACTCTTAAATTATTCCTGCTGTAGATTTCTTACCTGGCTGACTTAGAGAAATACTCTGTACACCACAGAGCATACAATCAGATAACAACCAAGCTTCAGTGCTTTTAATTTCCTTAAGCACTTCTACTAGGTCTTATCACTGACTTTGATTTCCCATTACTCAGCTTGCATTCAGGGGTTGGAATGTAAACCAGTCCTACAGATACATTTATGATACAATACTGTAACAAATAGAATGAGTAAAACTTATGGGAGCCTGATGATATGAGCTGTTAAAAAACATTCTTGTTTCAGTTAGGAACTAAAATACAGGATTCCCATTTCTTTCCTTCTACTCCAAGCCTTTCCTTTCCCCTTAAGATAAGGAGATAAGGAGAGCCTTATGTGGCTCTCTTGGAACAAAACTTACATTTGGTGCCTTGCTGTTTTTCCCTCTCCTCTCCTCTCCTCTCCTCTCCTCTCCTCTCCTCTCCTCTCCTCTCCTCTCCTCTCCTCTCCTCTCCTCTCCTCTCCTCTCCTCTCCTCTCCTCTCCTCTCCTCTCCTCTCCTCTCCTCTCCTCTCCTCTCCTCTCCTCTCCTCTCCTCTCCTCTCCTCTCCTCTCCTCTCCTCTCCTCTCCTCTCCTCTCCTCTCCTCTCCTCTCCTCTCCTCTCCTCTCCTCTCCTCTCCTCTCCTCTCCTCTCCTCTCCTCTCCTCTCCTCTCCTCTCCTCTCCTCTCCTCTCCTCTCCTCTCCTCTCCTCTCCTCTCCTCTCCTCTCCTCTCCTCTCCTCTCCTCTCCTCTCCTCTCCTCTCCTCTCCTCTCCTCTCCTCTCCAGCATGACGAGTTTCCATGAGGAGGGAAAGGGAGAAGAAAGTGATCTCACATTAGCAGCTTAATGCTCTGATGGTGAAGCCTTATCCAGTACATTAGTATTCTAGAAACAAGGTGAATGTAATCAAAGCTGCAGTAGCACCTTGAATTCTGATGGAGATTGCAGTGGCCCATTTCATTTACCAGGGATTTCTAGATCACACATTTACACCTGAGTGTGGGGTGAGCGCTGTTACAGAAGTTATAACAGAAATTCAAGTCCATTGCAAGGAAAAATGTTTTCTGTCTTTCCAGGATCTGCCATGAGTAATGATGGGTTTTGCTGCACAGTGAAGCTGAAGTACAGCCTTGGGTCAAGACCCATATCTTTACAGTCAAATTGCTCTTTATCTAACACAGCATCTTTGACTGCCTGCACTGCTGCTCAGACAGCAGAAGAAGGAAGTTTGCATGTCAGGAAGATTGCTTCCTATTGCAGCATGAATAACCCAACTGGTAGCAAATTGGCTGGGTGCCATTCAAAATTGAACAGCCAAGTCAAACTGGGTCAGGTTTGCACTTCACGGGGGTAATGCTGTCTGGTCACACACTGGCGCAGGAACGTTCTCAGATCAGAGCCTGTTCAGCTGTGGGAGGAGGAAGAGAGAGCAAAGGAAGTTTGGCTGTCAGAAACCTTGTTTTATCTTTTATTGTAAATAGCCAACTGGCAGCTGGTCAGCCATTCAAAGTTGAAAGGTCTAGTGACACCTGTTTTAGGTACATCCCTTCCTCAGTTAATGGGCTGAAAGAATAAGCACTGGGCAGCAGCCTGAACTGATAGCTAAAGGCATTTTCCATTTCAGCTGTGCAGTGGACTACATCGATCCATAAGATCTGCATGTATTTCTCATCTATGGGCGCACAGCTCAGGTTAGTATTGTCATCTCCAGCGGATGAAGCAACTGCTGTTCTAGCTGCCAGGCCTAATCCACTGCCCATTCAAGACAGGGAACAGATCTGGGATGCTGTTCATTCATGCTGAACTGTCTCGATGAAATTCTCTTTACCCTCAAATGTGTTAAAAATGGTTTGTGGTAAAGTGAAAAACGTTCCTGTGGATCATGGTTTTAAAACATACTTTTTTTAAAACAACAGCCCTAAGATGTCCAAAGATGAGAGAATATTTAAAGGTGGAAAGGATAATTGCATCCACCATAAATAAGAAGCAGCTATTATTTTCTTGCACAATGAACCCTAACATGCTTCAGCTGCATGGTTAGGGCAGCATGCAGTTTTGATCTCTATTTTCATCCAGCTTTAGAGTTTGACTTACATAACCACCTACTGATTCCTGCCTGAAGAGAGGATGTTGCAGTTGCCTCTGCCTAGAGGAAAGACAAATAAAGAAGTAAAGAGACGCCTTAGGAGGAGAGGACACGGATGCAGGGAAAGGGAGGTGTGGTTGCTCTTCTGCCTTGCATCTGAATCTATTCCTGCCTAGCTACTTCAGAAAGCTGTGGAAGGATCAGTAATATGAATATGCAATATAAAAACAAACAAACAAACAAAACAACAACAAACAAACAAAAAGAGTAAGGCTTGAAAAGCTACATATTTAATGAAATGCTTTTTAAGAGTCTACAGGTCTGAACAGTGTAGGATTAACTTATTCAGCAGCTAAGCCTTGTCTCCATTTTAATATCATAAAGCTCTAAAGCAAAAGAGATGTTAGAAATGTTTTATAAACAGTTTGGAAGGTGTTTAACGTTGGTAAGAAGGCCTATTTTTATCAACCTATATCTCTAAAATGTTTATGCTGTCTTCCCCACCCCCCAATATTTTTGTATGACTCACGGTTATTCAAATTGAGATTCTAAAGTCAAAAGTTAAAAACAGTTCAAAAAGTAAAATGGGGACAATTTTCTGATGTATAAGCAAACGCTTCTCTCCCTTTGACAAAACTGTTCTTGATGTTCTTGAGCTGCAGAAAAGATAAGGTGGCAGATTATTTTTGGCAAAAAGGTCTTTACCTGCGGAATCGCAAACCAACACGCACATTTGCACAACAGAAAATTTAAGTTTGCTGACTGTGTTGCTTTACAAAGCTGTTCTTTTGCTTTGATATGAACTGGATGATATCACCCTTCATAAACCTCATTGGCAGGATTTTATGGTTGTTGTCAATTCAAAGGGATTTTTTTGCTCTGGTCCCTTTGAAAAAATTCGTATATGGAAATAATTGCATTATAAATATATTCTGTCTGACTAGACTGTTAATTCACAGAATATAAACATGTAAAGATGAAAAAGATATTAACAATCTTTGTCCAGTATGTGTGTATTGATATGTTTCCCCTGTCTATTACTCAGACATTCAGTCTGTAATCTGGAAAACAAACTAACAAACCCACTGAGATCTCTCTTCTCTTCTCTCTTCTCTTCTCTTCTCCTCTTCTCTTCTCTTCTCTTCTCTTCTCTTCTCTTCTCTTCTCTTCTCTTCTCTTCTCTTCTCTTCTCTTCTCTTCTCTTCTCTTCTCTTCTCTTCTCTTCTCTTCTCTTCTCTTCTCTTCTCTTCTCTTCTCTTCTCTTCTCTTCTCTTCTCTTCTTCTTCTCTTCTCTTCTCTTCTCTTCTCTTCTCTTCTCTTCTCTTCTCTTCTCTTCTCTTCTCTTCTCTTCTCTTCTCTTCTCTTCTCTTCTCTTCTCTTCTCTTCTCTTCTCTTCTCTTCTCTTCTCTTCTCTTCTCTTCTCTTCTCAAAATACTTAAATCTGTTTAACAAGCCTAGAAGTTAGGACTAAATGCCATATCTGGCATTTGCAAATAATATGGACACCCAATTTTTGTCATTCTTTCTGCTTGCCAGTGATGCTGGGGTATTCTTTTTTTCTTTCAAGCGTTTCATAAGAATGGAAATGGCACTGCAGCAGTGGACTTAGACTAAGTCACTCTAAACAGTTAGGGTCTTTTGCAGAAAGCTGATCACTCTGTACTATACTCCTGAAGAGTTAACCAGAGAAAATAAAATGGAAAAAGGAAGAAACATTTTAAAAAATACAAAAGAAAAAGGAGAAGCATAAGAAAATATAATTTGCTTGTGACACCATCTGTCAAGAATGCATGCAAGTAATCACTTACACGTGATCTCCTCAGGATACACAGTATAATACATGTAAAATTGGTTCTACATGGAAAAACAAAACAAAACAAAAAGCAAACAAATAAATGAAGAACAACAACGACAACAGCAACAACAACAAAACAGTATTAGAGCCTTGGAAAAATTTACCTGGAAGCATGTGATTACAAGAAACTGAGGAAACAAATCAATTTATCTACAAGGTTATTAAACTCACACAGTGAGAATACTGGGACAATGGAAATGCAAAAGTCTTAAGAGTATGAGTAGCTGGGTGGGTTCATGCTGCAGAGGGTTTGGATCTGTTGCTACAGTTCAGATAGAAGGACCACTGACCACACTGCCGAAATCAAGAGTGTGAAGAGATGTCCTCGTCAGATGGTCATTGGTAAAGTCTTAGAATAAAACAAAAGCTTGGGTTGGGACGGACCTTAAAGATCATCTACTTTCAACACCTCTGCCCTGGGCAGGGATGCCACCCACTGGATCAGGCTGCTGAAAGCCCCATCCAGCCTGGCCTTGAACACCTCCAGGGGTGGGGCATCCACAGCTGCTCTGGGCAACCTGTTCCAGTGTCTCACCACGCTCTAAATGAAGAATTTCCTCCTCACATCTAATCTAAATCTCCCATCTTTTGGTTTAAAGCATTGTCCTTTGTTCTATCATTATCTGTCTGAGTAAAAAGTTGCTCTCCGTATTTTATATGTCTCCTTTAAGTACTAGAAGGTTACATTGTGGTCTGTCTGAAGCCTTGTTGTCTCCAGGCTGAATATCCACAGTTCTCTCAACCTTTCTGAGAGGTTTCTTAACCTTTTGTTGGCTCTCATTAGGTTCACATGGGCCCACTTATCTAGCTTGTCCAGAACCCTTTGGATGGCACACCTTTCTTCTGTTGTATCAACTGCACCACTTAGCTAGGTGTCATCTTGCTGAGAGTTCACTCGATCCCACTGTCTGCATCATTGATAAAGATATTGAACAGTACTGCTCCCAAGATGGACCCCTGAGGGACACCACGCATGGCTGGACTTCACCTGGACTTAGAGCCACTGACCACAACTCTCTGGCTGCAGCTATCTAAACAATTCCTTATCCACTAAATAGTCCACCCGTCAAATACATATCTCCCCAATTTGGAGATCAGGATGTACTGTGGAACTATGTCAAAGACCTTGCAGAATTCCAGGTAGATGACATCAGATGGTCTTCCCTTGTCTACTAAAGCAGTTACTTCATCATAGAAAGCCACTGTTTACCTATGGTGAAGCCATGCTGGCTGTCTTAGATCACCTCCTTGTCCTGCATGTGCCTTTACATTGCCTCCAGGAGGATCTGTTCCATGCTCTTGCCAGGCACAGAGGTGAGGCTCACTGGTCTGTAGTTCCCCATGTCTTCCTTTCTACCCTTTTTGAAAATGGGAGTGATGTTTCCCTTTTTCCAGTAACTGGGGACTTCATCTGACTGCCAGGACTTTTCAAATATGAAGGAGAGAGGCTTGGCAACTCCATCAGCCAGTTCCCTCAGGATCCTGGGATACCTGTCATTGGGTCCTGTACACTTTTACCTGTTCAGTTTCATCAGGTGGTCTCGAACCGTGTCTTCGCTTAGATTGGGTGCACCTATTTAAGTTGTATTTGTCCCTCAGCTACTTGTTACAGAAGAGTGAGCATAAAAGGCTACTTGAGGACTCCTCATCCCATTCAGAGTGAAATTAGGCAGTTTTGCATAATGTCGGGATGATATAATTTTAATTGGACTGATTGTACTGGAGTGGGTGACATTTGTACAATCCATTCACATGATTCATTCTGCTGGCTGGCTGTGGGGTTGTCACCTCCCACATGGTCATGGTAGCAAGCATGTATGAGCTACTGTTATCGTAAGCAATCCCAGCCATTTCTGTAGGAAATATTTGAGAGTGGCATTACTTTTGCCAGTGCCTACTTCCAACTGTTGGCTCATGTGAAGTCTGACTCATGCAGTCCTTGTAAGTACTTGCGATGTAGTTAATCTCAGTTTAATAAAAATTTTTATGAGGGGGTAGTTTTTAATTTTATATTTATTTTTTTCCTTAGTAAAATCACATTTATTTCCAAGCTACTTGGCAGTGTTTGCAAGTGTATTTTTCAGACCTACATTATCAAGGACTTTTCTGGTCTTAGTGCTACTCTCACAGACTTCCAGCTACTCTGCACAATCCTGTTTCAATTCTTGTGTAACTTTCTTTGCAGCAGGACTTCACCATTGTTATCAATTTTCATTATCCTCATGTGACTGGCAGGAGAGCTGATTCTCTCTCTTGTATAAATTCGTTACCTACTGGTTTCAAAAAATTCATCTTGGCCTGTGAAACAAATCAAAGAGATAAAGAGTTACATACTTCTAGGAAAGTCCTTTAATTTGTAGCATAATGTGGCAAGGTCTGTGAAGAATTAACCATCTTGCAGTTTTCCATGGCAAGATATCACTCTTGTACTTTTTTTTTTTTTACTTTTTTTTTTTAAGGTTTATATCAGCCTCTTATCTTGCTAAATTATCTATATTTCTTTTAGAATCATTTCTGTGATACCTTGTCTATCCTTTTTATGCTGTTTCCATCTTCACTATTTTATATAGTAGCTTTCCTTAGGGTAGGAACGCATTTCTTATTCTCATACAAATATATCATTCTCATTTAGCACACCTTGTCTTTTAACAGGTGAATTAGTGACTCGGTCCTAACTTATTCTTTAATGATTTTCCATTGAGAAAGATAAGGGTAGTAAAGTACTGAAATAAGTACAGTATAAGCAGAAAATCTCATTTCCAAAAACACAGGCAAACATTCTCCACCTAAGTAAATTGGCAGAGGCCTGCTGAAAAAAATGCTCACACTACAAGAGATGTGTCTATGCCAGAAGTAATTCACTGAAAGGGAATGATTTCTGGTTCTATTCAAACTAAATTATTTATAAGACTGGACTGGCTATACAATATTTTTTCAGACAGAGAAAAGAGAATGATAAGACATCAGAAAGTTTATTCACATAGTGGCTTTTCTCTGTTCAGTTGTGTTTTCTTTGTAGGTTGATCACTGGGAAAATTTATGGAATATGATCCAACACTGCATCATATCTGGGTACAGCATTACCAGTAATCCCTTCTTGTTTCAACATTTATAATTCTTGAAATGACTGGCACTCTGTATATGTTTTTGCATGGTCTGTATTTTGAAACGGTGTGCAAACACATTTAGCTGTACCAAACTACACAAGATGCAAAGTGTATGAGTGGGACAAGTTTGACAAGCAGTTCTGTATGCTGTCACAGTACTTAAACTAAAGTTTTAATCTGTTCAAGGTCTACCACCCTGCAACTTCATAGTGACTGTATTCATCGCTCCTGTCAGAGATATCCTATCTTATTGGCAGCTGTGTCAGGTTTTTTTCATTTTAATGGTTCATTAACTTATGTCATAATAGCTGTATTAATTTGTCTGTCTCCATAGCAATGCTTTAGATACACTGAGCTCTTCCCTACTTTTCACTAAGGCACAGAAATGACCTGGAAAAATCTCAAAGGCTCTCTTTCTCTTCTATTTCTTCTTGTTTGTTTGAAGACCCAAGTGAGCACAGTTAAGTTTTCAACAAAAATGAAAAGTAAGACTGTAAAAAGGACCAAATATACATCTTTTCTAAATTATATTGTTGCAACTGAAAAAGAGGAAACTGAGAATCTGTTATACTGAGTCACATGGGAATGAAGCAGGTCATTCCCCAGCTAAAGAAACATATCTTCCTCCTCATGTAGAACTAGTTTATAATCTTCATTGTGTTTATTAATTGCAATCAGAAAGAAAAAGAGAGGAGAGAACGGGAGGGAGGAAGAGAGAGAGATAGAGAGAAGAAAATAAGAAAGAAAAGGTTTATTTCTGTTTCATTTGGCCTCAATGTATTTCTGGTGTTTGTATGACTCTTCTGTGTTTTTTAAGATGAATTCCTCTTAGAATTGGAAACCGAATATCTCTATCTTCTTTATTACTTGAATTATTTCATAACCAGTATTCCAGTTGCTTTCTCTCTGTGTCCAAAAACAAATGTAAATGGTCCCTGTGAAGTCTGATAATGCTAATTCCATCCAGATCTCATTAAAAAAAACATATCCGATAATTTACTCATCACTTAGAAGTGATGTTTTCCATCAACAAAAGAAACTCCTAACCTCTGAGTTCTGAGTCTTCTGCTTATTCCTGAAATTTAAAGGAATTCCTAGTTCCTTAACTTCAATACTCTAACACATCTGTGTCTTGTTCTCTCTTTTTATAAGATGAATATCTTTGAAACGTCTTTAAGGTAAGGGTTACACCTTTCTTTTTTTAGCTTCTCTAATGCTAAATTAACAAATGTCATGATCATTCCAAAGTATTTTTGTGTTCTCCTTGCAGTCTGTAATAATAAAATGAATTTGCTGTCTCAAGGGACATGGCAACCCTTCTTTCCTTGTCTCCTAACTACTCTTCTGTCATTCTTTTAGGTTTCCCTTTAAAAGGACCACCCTTCAATGGTGCTGAGTGAAGTATGGCCTTGTGAGACCAACTCCATATGTTTACTGTATAAAATAGCTAGGGTGCCAAGAGCTCCAGATCAATTTCAATAGTACAGCAGCATCTCTGGTATATATTTATTTGTTTAAATTAATGCAATGCATCATATATTCTTTTACTATTGAGATGGAAAGAGAGAAAATAAATATTCACCAATAGTTGGTCCATATTTTGAGTTGGGCTTTTAAATTATAGCCCAGTGTTCTGTGTGAAATAAATATACACCACATTATCTGCAAAATCTGTTAGAAGTACTAAATGTTAGCTTTGATACATCTAGTTCAGCAAAGCAGACATGGTTTATTTTCAAAACTGTTAATAATTATGAAAAACTTCTTGGTTTAATAGCAATGGTACTTTTATTACTTCTTAACTGTACACTCATAACAACAGAGTCCAGCAGCACAATGTGAAGAGAGTAATCAAAGAATAGCCATGAGACCGAAACAGAGTTATAAAAAGGCAAGTATAACAGAATTAATTAGTCTTTCTGGTATCTTTCCAAGAGTGTGTTTTGCAATACACAGCACAGGATAAAATTATGTTATAAAATTAAAATAGAGAGTTTTATCGTTTGAGCTGCTGAGCACATTGCAGTTGTCTTTGCCATCACAGGCTAGAGGCTGCCCAGCAGCCAGGAGAACTCCAGTTCATACGGAGATAGCTGAGTCCAGGTAGCCACACACAAAACATCATTTCAGAGTTACCTACAACTCATCTTTCTCAGTAAATAGGTCATATTTCTTTATCCGTAAATTTTACTAACCCAACTTCTGATTTTTCATCCACCTATGCTGTTCTGCAGTGTCTTGCTGAGTTCTCCTTGCTCCTCTTAACAGCAGAAAAATCTCCAGCTTAACAATCTACATGCCTTCATTTACTCAAACTTATGGTGTTGTCCATTTACTTTTACTCAGTGGGGCTTCTTGAGCATCTGGTTTGTAACGTATCTCTGCTGTATTAGTTAGTGGTCATTCTTATTTGATCTGATGCGCTCTAAGAGAATGAAGTTAGGCTTCTTGTAGTAATGGAGGGAAGCAGTATGAACGTTATTTAATATAGATATTGTCGTGAAGACTGTTTTTCAATTTCATATGGTATCACAAGTTGAAAACTCAAATCACAAAGAAGAGTCAGATAGATGCATTTTGCCTACCATGCTGTAAGAAG
The DNA here is from genome assembly GCF_040182565.1 of Anser cygnoides. Classification (NCBI taxonomy): domain Eukaryota; kingdom Metazoa; phylum Chordata; class Aves; order Anseriformes; family Anatidae; genus Anser; species Anser cygnoides. Next base: position 81,221,173 of record NC_089912.1, on the reverse strand, counting down.
AAGGTAGGTAGACTCAGATTAGGAAGGAGTAAAGAAAATAAATAAATAAATAAATAAAGATTGCCCCAAGGTCCAGGAGCAATGGCTCTACAGGACTTCTGGGCCTCTGTTCAAAGCAAAACAAGGAAGCTAATCCCTCAAAAATTAGAAATGGGAAGTAACTTCATTATGAGAGCAAATTTCAATAAAGCATTTTCAAAGCTATTAAAAAGCAAAGGCTGTTACTGTCTGTTCCCAAAATGGTGCCAATGTAAATAGTGTGAAAATAACTTATGTTTGGAAAGCAAGGTGCTTCACAATGAAGGCTGTTATTTCACTTTTAATGTGTCCCCCGGGGCCTCTGTATAACAAGTGTCATAAACTCAGCTGTATTATGTTCTGCAGTTGAGAGGACTATCATCTAATCCTTTTGCCTGGGTCACTTGACACTTGTCTCCTTATCTCAGTACCAATTTTGTCTGCAATTCTTCTTAGGCTTTTGGATGAGTTGTTTACTATTCTAATATGAATTAACCTTGGGTGCTTGTGAATTAGCTTAGTGTGACTATGTGACTGGGCACAGTCTCAAAGTCTTATTGTAATATAATATTCTCTGCTTTCTAGGAAAAATGTAAGAAAAGTGAAGCACATTACAAATTAGTCACAAATAGCACTGCTACTCTCCTGTCTACCTTCCTGTATGTATATGGTTGTCAATTGCTTTTGCTCCAGTGAGATGTGGAATTGGAGTAGATAAATTGGCTGCAGAGGAAGTTAGATTGAAAACGTGTGGGTTAATCATTCAGACAACCAGAATTTTTTCCAGTGATTTCCTTTCATGAGGACACCTCTGGCACTTCTCCTTATGGGGGAAATCCCTGTAGGGGTACTCTGGACTGTATACTTTTAGAATACATCATTTTCATGGTTAGGACGTTATCTGCTACAGATAGATTTTCCACGGAATTCAAGACCAACTCCTGTAATATACAGTACTTTCAACTACAGAGAGAGACTATTGAACTCCACTAGGCATTTCTGAAAACTCTACTCACTAGTTCACATAAGAAAATGGGAGTTGAACTCTGCTGAAAATGTCGTCTTTGTTCCATTTTTCTGGAATGGTCTTGATATGTAACCACTTGTTTCTTGATAAGGATTGTCTGCCTGTCCTGTAACATTCTCCATTTTATAAACAACAATGCTTTGCTATGAAAGGGTTGCATTTTTGCTCTACTCCCAGCAGAACTGCAGGGCCTTGCTCAGTTCAACTCATCTGCAATACAGAAATTACAGAAAATGCATTATAATATATATATATATATGTATATAGGTTCCAGATTTTGTTGCTTATTTGTTTTATCATAGGAACTAATATGGCTGTAAAGGTGGAGAGGACTGATCTTAAAAAGTGCAGAGCTGGGAACTACACCACCTTAAAGAGACATTTCTGAGAGTAAGTGGGATTTTTTTCTGGCAGAGGCAAGATAATTACAAGGAGGGTAAATGCAGGACTTCGTCCCATTTCTAAGAGACAATCTCATAGATCACGCTGAATATCTACTTGGTCTTTTCCCCTCTAGTCCTAGAAAGAATGCAGCTGAGCATATTACTCTAGAAAATTTTCTGATTCCTCTGCTCAACCAAGATTTCCTTGAAAGACAGCTCCTTTTTCAAATGAGTTATTATGCAGCAAAGAACAAGTTAAATGTATATAATAAAATAGCTCTTCACTGAAAACAATGGCCTGTGTACCTCTGAAATATACCTCATTTTGAAAGACATCATTCAGTTGTCCTGAATTCACTTACATTCCACATCAACTTGGTATAACCTCTTTATTTTAAAAAAAGTATGTACATCAGCTGTAGAGTTAATTACATGTAGAAGAGCAACCCGTACATTAAAGCTTCACACATCAACAGTTTTTTCTCCTTTTCATTCAGAGTCTTTATTATGCCAAGTTTAAATACTGAAAGAGGGAACCATCTCCTGCAAGCTCAGAGTGCACAAACACAGTTTTATATGATTGATTAGCTGGTAGGTGTGAGAATTGTTACTTCTGTAAGGTGAGAAGTTTCTTATAATGGTAGAGAGCTGCAGCAACAGGTTTCTAGCCTTAGCAAGCCATAAGAATATGACTTTATATTTAATTATAACTTACTGTATATTAAGCATTACAACAAGGTATTCTGAATCAAGAGCTTGGCAGGTAAGTGAAGAAGGTAGTAATATTTGGAAATGATGTACCATATATAGGGATTTAAACTATTGAGCTGTGATCTCAAAATTACATAGGAATAATTAAATGACTTATTAAATCTTTATTTCCTTATAAGCAATGGAATGGTTTGGGGCCATTTGTCTTATATCTTGAAGATGTGGGAATCAAGGTGCTAGTCAAACAACTCATGCAATTGATGGAGTGTACTTAATGAAATGTAATTTCAACATCTTTGTTATATTGCATGGGAATCACAGGATATAAAGCTGGGAATGACTCATTAAAAACAGCATGAGTGGAATTCTTCTGTAAGGCTTGGAGCTTACTGGTCAAGCTGTGTTAATGAGGGAAAAAATCTGACTCAGATAGGAGGAAATCTAAAAACTGTTTTTCTCTGTCAAGTATTGCTTGCCCTGTAAGGGCTCTTTTTTGGCATCCCTTCCAAAATAAAGTCTGATCAGACTTCGTAATTTCAAGCTTGCTAGCCAAGATAAACTGGAAGAGATAAATGGCAAAATTACATCATTTTCTCAATGAAATGACTCTCTTTGTTTTGTGTGTAATTACAGCAAGACTTGCAAATGCTACGTGCTACTGCTGCTCATTAAATGCATTGGTGTGAACAGACATTAGAATAAAATGTCAACATTGTCCATGCTATTTCACTTGAAGAATTGATGAATACTTCCATACTGACTGAAACATAGCAAAATACAAGCATCTTGTTTGCCAGAGGAAAAGCTTCTGCGACCATAACAAAAACCAAGTCTTTTCAAAGCCATAAAAAATTGCACTTCACTATCTCACCAAAAGTTAGTATTTCTTCTTAATTTGTTTCCCATTTTTCACTGTAAGTCGTTAAACTAACATACTCACTGCAGTAAATGAAAGTATGTGCATGTGTTAGTTCTGAAAGGGATAGCGCTTTCGTGCACTACATATTTAACAGTTCTCTTGCTTATGCTGTGAAATGTTTACTATTTTCAGATTTTTTGACAGCTATGGTTAGAAGTGTTCTTATATATTTTAAACAGATAATAAATCAAACACTAAAGTATGTTGCTTTTGATAAGTAGAAAATTGTGTATAAGTCTCTACCACCACAGAAAAAGGAAAATAAACTTTTGTACCCACCCCATTGTCTGTTTATACATCAAATGGATAAGTATAAAAATGTTATTCTTTAAAACCTAGTGCATTTCTTTATCCCCTTTAACTGCTTTATTGTTTTCATGTACATATTTTACCTTAATTTATTTTTATTGATTTAGCCTGTTGATTTCTAAAGACTACTACAAAATTTCAGGCTTTGGTAAATTACAGTTCATGCTAAAAGATATCTGTTTCTCGTTTTCCAGCTGTTTTAAAATGTCCATTTAAATGCCTATAAGCATTGTTTGTTTTTCCATTTTTCTTTCCAATAATTCTTTCAAACTTTTGTTCCTGTGCTTGAAATACAAGTAATCAGAGAGAGAATGGCCAAGTCTGGCCTTTTCGAAAGATCTAAAGCTCAGGTGTTCTTTATTGTTTGCAGTGTCTCTCTCTCCTTGGCTCTCCTGGTTGTCTGAATCCCCTATTCTTTTCTCCAGTCCTCCCTCACTTAACATTTCTTCATTCTCATTGCAGTAGGACTCTCTGAAGCCCTTCATCATGCAGTCTGGTTTGCCAGACAGATCTTGAGGTGTATATAGCTTGTTGCTGTCATGATGATACATGCCAGGGCTGTACTGCTCTGCTTCATAGCAGTTGTCTTCCTCTTCTTCCTGGCATGAGCTTCCCTTGGCACTCTCGCCATCTGAATGAAATGAGATTCCTTTCCCTTGGCTCTTCTGGGAAAGATCAAAGGGCTCTTCCTGTTCCAAGCTTCTCAAGACATTTGTCTGGGACAGAGCAATTCTTCCTCTTCCAAAACCTTGTAGTGTTAAGAGGGGGGAGAAAAGGAACAATTTATATATAGCAAATGGTACTATGTGATACATGGTTAAAACAGAAAATTTGAGGTGGCCTTCTATTTGATATTCTACCTCTGTCTTCCACTCAGCTATCTCCAAACACTTTAATGTTTACATCTCATGACATCCCCTTTGAGATGCTGTTAAAAGAAATGCTATTGGATTCACCTCACAACCAGGTCAAGACACACAAAACATTCTGCTGTTCATGCCAGACATTTGGCGAGAGAGCTAGGAATAAAAGTGAAGTGTCTGGCCTCTTGTAAACTATTTTTGCCCATGAACCTACCCACTTCCTTCTTCCTATTTTTTTTAGTGAACACTTTGATCTAAACCATCACATGCCAAAATCAAAGTTCTAGTTTTTGCACACTCTTTTCCAGAGGAGTGGGAGAGATTAAAAATGTGTTAATATGTTTGTTCTGTGGACACTCCAGTTCAAAGTTACTACACTAAAATGAAAACACAATCCTGTCTTATCAGTCCACTACGTCCACTCTCCTCAACTTTTTTGCTCTCATCCAGTGCCACTGAAAAGCTTCATGATATAGTTAGTGCTTCAGCTTGAGGAAAACATCATAGCCAAATGAATATTTTGAACTGCACTGTATAAAACTGCGTGTGGTCCTGGGTCTGTTTTGTCTTAGTATTTGTCAAAGCATCTCCTCTCTGTTCTTGCTAGAAACCGAGTCATTGCCACCAGGATGCAGAGAAGATTCAGATATTACAGGTACAGTCTGCCTTAACTTAAAAAATGGTGACACAACTGGGATGAGGATTTCACTCAGCAGCAAAAATCTATAGCAGAAATTATTTTACTTGCTTAGCTTTTTTTTTTTTTTTTTTTCTTCTCAGTAATTTGATCCATTGTCTGCAGGATTTATACAGCCTCCAGCCTCTCTAGATACAGCTGTTACTTTGCAACTGTGTTGTGTTTGTTAAAACGGCTCGTGAGCAGGTGGCAGCCTTTGCAAATTTTCTTGTGTCTGATGAGCCTAAAGGACTGAAGAATTGCTGTACACTGAAAAGCACTTAGGCTGTCTTCAATTACAAGTAATCATGTAACTAGCATGGTGTGGTAGGAGAGGGGGGGGGAAGAAAAAAAAGAAAAAAGAGATATTTACAGCATTACTTGTTAGGATCTTTGTAAATTTTGTCCCAAATGTCATTACAAGACGTGTTTTCCATACACATTAGGATGCATTAAAGCCTAAATTTTAGGCTGCAATAATTATTACCCTCAAGAGAGTTATTTATTCAGACAGTCTAAACAAACAAAATACCTTGGATACTCAAATGCTCAAAACAATCCTCCCTAGTATCCTAACTTCTCTAGATAGCATGTGTGCACATGATTTTAGGAAGTGTATGTGTTGGGTCAGAGGTAGGAAATACTTTGCCGGATACCCTGAACTGTCAAAAGCCCATAAACTTTGAGATGAGGGAGGATTGCCTTCCTCCATTCACATGTGTCTCTGTAAATTGGATACGAACTTACAGTCTTTGATTAATGTCAGATGCATCGATATGGCACAGAATAAATGCATCTTGAACAGAAAGGCTCCTGTACATAGAGCTATTCAGGCTTCCATTCCAATCTGGAATTCAATAAGCAATGAGAAAGACCAGTGAAAGTTTCCAGACTTTTTTCTTCTGTCAGCTTTGAATGGATTTTTGATTTATTCTCATGTTAAAAACATGTGGATGTACCTCAAGCATGAGAGAAATACTATAAATTCCTAACCAGATATGTCTGAGGAATAATGTGTTCTTGTCAATGGTTGCTAGGGTGTGGTCTGTCAGCATTCAGGAGTCAAACTGGTCCAAAACTGAAAAATTTATTCAGAAATGATGGAACTACACCTTCAGTCAGGAATGTAGTTGAGTCATCCCAGGGAAGTGGTTAAGTCCCTATCCCTGGAGGTATTCAAAAGACATGCAGGTGTGATGTTTAGGGATATGATCTAGTGGTAGACTTGGCAGTGCTAGGTTAACAGTTGGACTTGATGATTTTAGAGGGTCTTTTCTAACCTAAATGATTCTACGGTCAATGCATTTTTAGCTACATCCTCCAAGCATACCCTTGGCCAGCTACATGTGCTAGTCTCACCAAGGATGAGACTCCACCAGCTCACTGTCATTTGTGTGTCAGGGGTACCCACATGCTAGAAGAAGCTCTGCAGTGCTGTGGATATTGCACCATCCCCACAGTGATGAAGACGGGGAGCCCTCTACTTAAGTACAAGAACATTTGGTGTGGCTTCATAAATACTGTGCTTTAGCACTACTGACTGTATTCTCCCTAACACCTGAAAATGGCAATATAGTGTGCTGAAATGACTTCCTTTGTGCTCACAAGTGCCGTCTCATTTTTTCTCCGACTATTACTCCATCTCAGTCTGCATCTCTGTCTCATTAGAAATCTAGTTTGATGTGTACCTCTGATCTGTAGCACTGCAGTAATATGGATAGTTAATGATAACCTCCCAGGCATCAGATTTCAATCTCTTCCAATAGCATTGGATCTATGATATAAGATTGTAGATCTGTGGTACAAAGCCTTTTCAGACTTACTGATATGTGTTTTCAAACCTCTTAGAGAACAAGTTTGCTGATAAATATTACCTTGAGAATGAAATCCTCTTTCCATGACCCCATGTTTGACTTTCATGTGCCTTGTTAGGTTCCCCTTCAAGGTGAATTTGCTGGGACAGTAGAGGCACTTGAAAGGCTTACTGTCTGAGTGCAAGTGCATGTGTCCCATTAAATTGTGCATTCTGTTAAACTCCTTTCCACACAGCTGTCAAAAATAGTAAAAATAAAAATGGTTAGTTTTTGTAGGAGTATTTCCAAGGGAGAATATTTTAAAGGCAAATGTAACCTATCCTTCTCAGCTTGAGCCTTAGCTGCTTCTGGCTGCATCTTGTTTTTTCAAAGACACAAGTGAAACCATAAAGACAAGAATATGTGGTTGAGTTTGATTCATCTAGGGCTTTCTGCAGTGCTGCCATTTTAAAAATTTGATGACTAGGAGAGACACATGGTCAAATATTCCCTAAAACCAGGGAGTGTTGTTTTAAGGAGGGGGGAGACTTCAGTACGTAACCTGAAAAGCTCTTAACTTGAATGAAATTCAGTTTAACTTTCTGTCTCAGTGAGCTATTTGGTTTGTAGTCTGTAAATCTGGCCTGTAATCAAGAAGAATGTCAGACAAAGATGGAGATACAAGATAAAATGAAAGGTTTTTATGAAACAGTCAAGCAGAATATCACTTCTCCTTTAGTGTAATGGAAATGACTGCACATTTTGCTTAAAGCTAGAAAAAGCAATTCCTTTTTTTTCTTTGCTTCTTGCTCCCCACATTCTTCTCATCTTCTGTTTACCAGCTTTTATGTTTTGGTGTCTCTGGTGAGTAAGCTGGAATTTAAACAGTCATGGAGCCGCAAGAATGAATCAGCTTTCCCTGAAACACATTCCTGACAGCTTGAGACATTGATCCTTCAGGTTTCCCTTTGATGAAACAATAAGTATTATCTTCTTTGTTGTTATTTTTCTAGATGGGTCCTTTTGTAGTCTCCTTCCTTATAAATCAAATGTACTCAAGACATGGAATTTTGACATCACTATTATAAGCTTCTAGTCTTACTTGTCTTCTGGTCTTTCCTTATCAGGATTTATAATTTTATTCATATTCAAGTGGCTGTTTCCATCCCATGTAAACTTCTGTGTTTGCTTTCTACTTTTACCCCTTTTTTGGATTGATTTTAGATAAATAGTCATACCATCAAAGTCATCTTGTTACCATCCCTGTTACTATGTAAGCCAAAATCCCTGAGTAACAGATTAATTTATTTTATTTTAATTTTCAAGGAGTGTACTCTTCTGGGAGAAAATGATTAAAAAGTGGTTACTGAGGTTCCACCAAATTTTGGTCTAATCTGACCAAATTTTGACTCAATTTATTTTGGCAGTAGAGAAGGTCAGGCATAGTACTTTTTGATTCGAATTCACACAGCCATCAGCTGCAATATCTGAATGAAACCTAAGTAGTGAAATGAACCTAGGTGAAGTAGTATTGAATCATTTGCTCTTGAAACCAAAATGGAAAAACAGCTAGCTAATAAAAAAAAAAAATCAGGGGTATTATTTTTAAATAAAAACTAGAACTGAATGAATGCTTCAGAGAGAAAATTTCTGGAAATACTCACTTGCTTAAAAATATTTTTTCTAGAGCTGCATTATTTCTGTAATTTTCTCTCTGTGATTTTGCTAAAATGAATGTTCTAGCAAACAAATTTATCAGCAAAGTATTCACAGAGAAAGTGGGGAAAAAAATAGCCACTGAAAATGAGTTAGTAATCTATGAAAATAAGATGTCAGATTCCAAGAGTCATCCATCCACTCAGGAAAGAGAACTGTCTCTCCTTTGCATTCAAAGAGAGCTGATGACTTATATTCAGTGAAAAGAATGCACCAAAAATCTTCTGAAAGTGCTGTGAGGAAACAAAGAGAAGAAGCACTGAGGAGCACAGAAAAATCACAAGGAAGAAGAGCAGCTGATTGGATCTTGACAGCTGCTTAAACTGTATTCAATGTGTCAATATTTCTCTGTCTATAAGAATGTCAATAATAATACTTCTCTACAACCTCTTAGCAGAAGGCTTCTTGTTACCTGCTTGTATTGTGGCTGACCTGCATTCTCACTAGCTTTTGCTTTCTGATAGCTAGGTCTTCACTTCTTCATCTATATTGTTAAGAAAGGAAAATCCGATTGAACAGGTGAAGGGCTAGAGTACTTCATGAAAACCTATTTTTCACATAAAAATACTTTATGAAGTATTAAGTTTGGTCTAGTAGGAGCAAATTTATATTTTTTTTCTGGATAATCAACATTTATTCCTCTTTCTTTATAAAAAAAATAGAGGGGACCTCCTAAAGGATAGATCCTTACAGCATAATGTTTTTTTGTGTCTGAATAAAGAGGGTAGGCTTTCCATTTCCCAAAGTCATGCACTGTCTTAGAGACACATAATGTGTTACCGTCCTGCAGTGTCCTCTGGGGACATGAGGAAATGGTGCCAGAGTAGAGAGGTGTGGCAGGAAAATGAAAGAAATGCAGATATGGGAATTGTTTTCAGAATGATGGTTCTATGTGACATGGTATCTGGGTAAGATGTCCCTTTCAAAAGGCACAAGATGAGTTTCGGATGAATGTCCATGATTTAGAGGGTGAAGGGAGCTGTTCTGAAGCTCACATGCTGGAAGACAGCAACTCAGAGCTAGCTGAAATTCACAGCCAGTTCTTAAACAACTGCCTGAATCTGAACACCAAACTAGGAAGGGGAAAATGTTTTCTTCCTCTCTGATGGGACAGGGTTGGGACCACTGGTGAGCAATGTGAAAGATGACCCAGAGCCATGGGAGAGATCTCCAGAAGTCACCACAGAGCATCTTAGCACTCAGAGGGATGTAACGTTCATGCAAGAGAGCTTGGAATAGCAGAAACAACGTAGTTGCTTGTGGACCTTAGGCTTTCCAGTAAAGACAAAATAAAATTCACATCCTGAAGAGAAAAACCTCAGCTGTAAATCTTCTGAACACACTTTGATGCACTGGCTGGTGAAACAGACTTCAGTATATTTTGCAAGAAATGCTGGATTAGTCCAACAGTAGACTTCGTCTTCTTAAACTGCTGCATGGAGTATCACCCTGCTACTTTTGCCAGTCTTGTTTTGTTTCTTCCAAAAGTACTTATAGCTCATATTTTCTTTGGGTTTAACTCCTGATCTAAACCCACAATTTTATGAGCAATGGGCAGAAGTGGTATGGACTGGAACTTCTGAAAAAACATTACCAAATGGGAATGAAGATGGAATATGCCTCATACTACCTTGCTTCAACACCGGAGCAGAGCCCAATTCATCTGAAATATGTAAGCAACTTCCTACTTGGCAAAGAAGATATTTTGACCTGTAACCATAAACCAGAATTGTTTAGGCTCACCTTTAACTACATATTTACAGTAGTAGAAAGAGATTTCAAAAATTCTGCTGCGAAGTGCATTTGGCTGGCTGCACTGGAGAAAGCTTGATTACATTCTTTATTATGTGTCTGGAACATTACTGACTGTATCGCTTAAAGCAACTGTTAATTTCAGAGGAGCTTCCTTTACAAATCAGAATTAGCAATTCTGAACCATTTGGTACAACTCTTTCAGAAGTAGTGATTTTGTTTAAAACAAAAATAAAGAAGGAAGCACGGACTCAGGCCTTTAAGAGCTAAAGAGATGTTCACTCTTCAGAGAAAAATCAAACACAGATCCAGGCTGCAGCTGGATGCGGAAACAGAAGGGAGAGCTCTTTGCTACTCCCTCATTTCAGATAGTCTGTGCTTAGCTGTGATTAGACACATAGGAATGCCTCCTTTTTTTTTTTTTTTTTCCTTTCTTTTTTTTCCTTCTGTGAGAAAAAGGTAAAGAAAACCATTGCATGTGGTGAAGTAGAAAGACTACTGCTGTGCTCTCTTTCCCTTGCATTCTTTTTTTTTTTTTTTTTCTTTCTTCATAAGAAGGGTGTTCCTTTCCTCAAAGAGAGAGGGAGAGGGAGAAAGACTGTAAACTGTCCAAAAGGACCGTGAGAAAACAGGAAGCTTTGAAAAGTACAAGAGAAAGCAAGATGAAATCTATTTGCAGGCGGTTCCCCGGGGACATGTGAGCCATTGTTAAGCAGGCTGTTCATACAGCTATATCCTTCCTTCTGCCGAGGAGGAGCTTGGTGCCAAAAGGCTGCTATCTGGTCATTGCCTTAACCCTCTGAATACCAGCCAGAAATACTTGTGAGACTTTCAAGGGCTCTGACAGGGAGGCAAGGGATGTTCCTAATGCCATAGAGCAAACCCTGGTTCTCCTTTTTCTTATTGGCAAGATCTTCACTAAGTTCAGGGACACTAATGTTGATTCATAAACCAACAGCCACAGATGAAGCTGGTTCACTGTGCTTACTTGTTTCTTCTCTCCTAGGAACATTGGGTGGGGACAAAGAATTAAAAAATGTATAAGAAAAACAGGTGTTCCGCAAAAGCTTTTGTTACTGGCTGGAAAACATACTGTTGGTACTCCAGTTCCTGACTCACACTGTTGACATCTCCAAGTTTTAATAGCCTGTCATCATCAAATCCTAGCATGAACACAAACTTCCAGCTAACTGACACATTTCTCAGAAATAACATGGATTCTAATGATTCTGTGAAGATACTACATCCAGAAAAGCTTATCAAACAATAGATTTTCTTTTCCGAAATGTGCAGGGTCAGAGGATGAGTGACCAAAAAGGAAAAAAGCCATAGGGTTACAGGTGTATTTAAAGAATGAAAGTCTCCAGCAGACTCGGCATGGAACTACCCAAGTATTTCAGCAACAAAAATTATTTTATCTATATAGAATAAGTGTTAGTATAGAAAATAACATTTTAATAGGATATAAATTTAAATGAAAAAATGGTAAAGTTGAAAGGCTTTGTTTTTACTTTTTTTCAAAGTGAAACACTTCAATGTTATCAAAGCAAAATGAAGAATTCAGAAATACTAATTCTGATATTTTTCTATTAAAACTACTGCTGGAAGCAGTATTTTCCTATGACATTTTGAAGGTCTATAGTTTTCAAGAGAGAATTGTTCCATTACAAATTCTTCGTCCTCCTTTGCTTCTAAATGAAAGACTCAATTTAAGAAAATATTTAATTCCATAAAGATGTTGGATGAAAAAGTTCTAGAAATGGCTTCCAGACCAATCTTCTGTTACTTAGGTGTAAACAGAGTAATATGCTCCTCTCCATATTTACAGCCCTCTTAGAGCAGATAAAAGTGGGAATAAAACTCACAGTCTTTGGCTTCGCAAGGTATGATTACAGTAATGAACCAGAAAGACAGAAAGGAGAACAGATGTAGTGTCCAATACTGAGTAAGAAAATAAACATGAATAATTCATAAGGAAGAGATTAGAGATGACACAGTCAAGAAAACCAAGGCCTCCAAAGTTTATTGGGATGAGAGGCAAGAGGGGATGGAAAGGGAATGTCATCCTCCAAAGTGCTGGAGGAATGTAGCAATCTGGCATTTCCAGACGGTCTTAGAGGCTGATTTGTTATGATACTGATGTCCTGCCTTGAATTTTAGTCAGGTAATTACATTTGGCCCATTCTGCAGTTCTGTTTTGCTGTGGTTTTCTTTGAGTCTTTTCCTGAACTGTTGCATAGCATCACTGTGTGAAGTGCTGGCTGCTGCTTTTCCATGGTCCTCTGTGGGGTGCAGGATCTATGTGTTTAGTCAGTGTTTCAAGCTATTAAGCACTTAAAGTTCTGTTTGGGTGGCTGTACTAGGCAAATGTCAGATATGTTTTTTGTCCTCAAACCTCAGTGGCATTTAAATGCTCACTAAGTGGAAAAAAAAGTACTACAGGACGAAAGTTACTGATATTGAAGGGGAAGGGAGTAAATCACAGATATTTAACTCCATTTTTTTGTGCTACCTAAGCAGAACCTGGATCAAGAAAGGAAACTGGACTATTTTATGCTAATTTAAATATAGCCATAGAATGTGTTAGTGAGTCTTGTTTTTCTAATTCTTTCATATCACAAGGTGGTAAAATTCCAGAAACATTCAGTGAGTTTATGCCTCTGCCATCAAAGGAGATACATTTACCTTGCATTTAAAAGGCTTGACATCAGAGTGAACAATCATATGTGCCTTGAGAGTCTGCTTTTGCACAAAGCTCTTGAAGCACAAATGACATTGATATGCTCTGATATTGGTGTGGATCAGGACATGTCGCTTCATGTTGGCCAGCAGAGTAAATTCCCGGCCACAGATTCCACATTTGTGCTCTTTCACACCCTGTAACAGGAAAAAAAAAAAAGAAAAAGAAAAAAAAAAAGGACTAGTTTGTAGATTACATTTTCAGTATGGCAATATATGAATTGTTCATTCTGCATTAGCAAAGCAGGTAAGCAATTATTTTGCCTTTAACATCATTTGCTCTAGTAATGGACATATTTTTTTTCTTGGCAAGTTCTTACAAGAGTCTGAGAAGCAGAGAAGGAAAACAAAATCTAAGCTTAATGAAATAAGGAGTTTTGTTTCCATTGCTAAATTTACAAATCCATGAGACATAGTCAATAGCACAGCTTCTCTTTCCTTCTCTACAGCTTATGTAAGGTACTGGTCAAATGTGAACACTTGTGGACCAAGAATAAAAGTTAGCCAGTTAAGAGACTGAAGAAGTGCCTGACTATGGTAGTTTAACATCACTGGCTTCTAACAAAGATTTATCCCTGTTTTGAAGAAACAATTCAATAATCAGAGATAGCTGAGAAGTAGTTAAGCAATATCACCAAATAATGATCTACATATTATATTCACTGAAGAGAAAATAATTTTTACTCTTTGCGGGACTTGCATTAACCATAACGGAGTGACCTGTTTTATCTGGTGTTTACAGGATGTTTCTGTCCTGTTTTATGTGGTGTTTACAGAATGTTTCTGTCACTCTCTTTACCATACAATCAGTTTGCCAATAAACAGATAAGTATTCTTGGTCATACTTATATGGTCTAACTGCCAACTTCTCAGAGTCATTCACATGCTACAAAAATCAATGAATTTTCCACTAAACCTTTTAGGAATTCGAGTATAACTTGCTGCAAGTAGTCAAGATTTACCAGTGAAGTGCCAAGAGCAATTATTCATCCTGTAGGCCGCATTTACAAAGAAGACATGAAATGCCAGTCTCTTTTGTGCCAGTCAGTGGTTTTTATAGAGTTAATTGCAGATCTGAAACTGTGAACACCCACAGCGACTCTCAGCATCCAGCTATCTGATTTGAGGCTGCATTTGGGCAGCTAAGTACTGTTAATTATGTTCACAGCTGAATCCACCTGCAGCTGTGGACAAAGAAGGAGAAGCTCTCTAAAGGCTCAAGGACATTGCATTTCCTATGACAAAAAACTACGATGTTTTAAATTAATAGAATTTTGTATGGTAAATCCAAAGACCAGGGAATCTCCAAAGAGGGCAGAAATGGTAATAGCATAGTAAAGAAGAAAAAGCAAATGTGGAAGTAGAGGTTGTTCAAAAGAAAATGTGCCTGTAAGACTGAAATGCTGTAGCTTTCTGTATTTTTAATGTTTTTCATATAAATCTAAAATGGGTGTTAAAGGAAAAACATACTCAAAACTAGAAACAATTTTTATAAAATATGTCATTTTTATGCATTTATCACATTTTTATAATGGTGGATAATAATTTCAGACATTCTTGAATGGAGCATTTATATTTTCACATTTTTTTAGGTGGTGTTTTCTGGATGTGTTCCAAAGCCTACTCCTAGTCAAAACTGACATAGCTGTCATTACTGACAGCCATGGTAAGACTGCCACTTAATACAAATTGGCTGGGATTACGGTCCTATTTGTCCACTTCCATTAACTGGCATTTAGAATAATTTCTACACAAACAGGAATTTTTCTTAGGTTATTTTTTTCCCCCTAAATGTCTCATTATAATGATTCTTCAAAATCTGATGAGTAATAATATGCTTTCTTCTGCTGCGTACATACAGCCTACTGCATACCACCTACTTCCCAATTAAGGGAAGCAAAAGAATACATATATATTTCAGAAGAAAATTTCTGTTAAAACTTTTAGGAGTTAGACAGCTCTGCAAAATCAAATTATTTCACAGAAGGTCATTCTGAAAATAAATCCCAGAAACAGAGATGTGAACGCAATTATGGGAAGCAATACAGGTGGTTTAATTGAAGTCCTGTTTATAACAAAATGTTTTTGCATTTTTACTTTTATAAAGTAAACTTACTTTTACTTTTCTGTTTTTACTTAAGATTTTCAGAGACATCTAGGTTCCACTGTTGTCAGTACTGCTAAGACTTCTGCTCTGCACAAAATCCTACTGCCAGCAAATGGCCAGCATGAGGCTTTATAGACTGGTCACCTTCCCTCTGTGGAGGTAGGTGGATCTTTAGCATTCTGTAATCTTTGTGCTACTGTCTGATACAAGGTGAGAAGACAACATGTGATGGCTTACCTTGTGAGTTAGGGAGTGCTGTTTGAGGTGGTGGGGCTGCACAAACTCCATGCCACATTCAGTGCAGATATAGGGACGGATGTCTTTGTGCTTCATCATGTGGTTTTGCAGCTGACTTGGGTACTGGAAGGTCTTATCACATTCAGTGCAATTGTACTGTATTGGGCCACGGTGGGTTGTTAAGTGTCTCTTCAGCTGGGCCAGGGTGGGGAAGTCCAGACCGCACTCCACACAAATGTTCTCTCGGCCACTCTCATGCTTGGACTCGTGTGCTTTCAGCTCGCTGGGATAGGCAAAACCTCTGCCACAGATCCTGCAGTTGTAAGGCTTGATATCACTGTGTTGCATCATGTGTCTCTTAAGGTGACTGGTTTGAGTGAAAGCCTTGTGGCACACCTGGCATTTGTGTGGCCTCGTGCCCTGGTGTGTAAGCATATGAGTGTGCAAGTGGCTCAGCTGCTTGAAAAGCTTGCCACATCGGGAGCAAGCATGTGGCTTAATGCCGCTGTGCCCCAAGATATGGGTGACCAAATTGTACTTGGATGTGTAGGACTTCTCACACATGGGACATTGCCAGCGTTTCTGTTCACCCCCAACATCAACGTAGTAGCTGTCATCTATCTGAAGGTTGACATCTACTCTTTCCACTTTCTGTTTATTTTCACCACTTTCTCTCACTTCTGCCCTCCTGAAGGGTGGCTCTGGAGGCCTTTTCATTTGAATGGGGTTCCTGAAGTGAAGGTTTGGGGGCACAATAAAAGGAAACATTAAGCCAGGATGGACTTTAGGATAATAAGGGTAAGGAGCCTGCATGAATGCTGGACTACTGGGCCATGCCATGTTAGGCTTTACTGGTTCTTGCTTAATGGGCTTGGCTCCAAAATGCTCCAGAGTTCTGTAGAACTGAAAACCAAAGTTGCAGAGGTCAATCATCTGGGAACTGTACTTGGGCTGTACTGGCTGTTGAAACACCAAGGGAAGACTGGAAGACCCTATATCATTTTGATCTTCAGGTCTGTGGGGTGGTGATGAGGAACCCTCAAGAGCAATAGAAGGCGGCATTTTTGTTGGCATGCTCTTGCGTTTCCGAGACCCTCCTTCCAAGGACCCCTGAAAACTTTCCATGTCTCCAATAGGAGGAGGGCCATAGCGGAAATGTGAGAGGTGCTGTCTGAATTCTTCACCAAATGGTGTCGTTCTGTGTGGCTTTGTAACAGGGCTCAGTGGCGGCAGGCAACGGGAAAAGGGAGAGGCTTGTGTATTGTCCACATTAAAACCTGTGTCTTCGTTCTTCAACATATTTCTTTCTTTCTTTTTTTTTTTTTCTTAAAAAAAAACAAACAGACAAACAAATATATTTATTTCTTCCTGTTCTCCTGGGGTTAACAATTTATTGTCTAGTTCATTGGTTTGGAGGTTGCATTTTTTTTTTAATTAAATAAAACTGAGCATGTCCTGCTTAGGCCCATATAAGATGAAGAACATTTAAAGCAGAATTAAATTGTCTAGTGGAGAAAAAAGAATCTTTGGTCTTCCTGTGGTGCTAATGGTGGTTTAAATCAGGTTTGACTCATACAACATCTTTGAAACATAAACATGTTGTAACATGACACTCTACTTAGCAGCTGATTCTGTGTGGCAACGTTTCTGATTAATTTAATTTAGCCAAGCTATTTGTGGGCAAAGTCCTGTCCTTGGCTGTACATGCACAGGCTCTAGAAATTGGCGGTGCATCTAAAGGATATGGCAATACAAACAATAATGTGCACATTTATTATGGTTGTGACATGAAAAATCAAAGCCAAAAACTTTAAACTTCTTTGTATCATTAGCATGTGCTGCTGTGAGAGAAAACAATGGCCAAGTGATCTAAGGACACTGTGTACCATCAGGTTTTGTGCCGTGTTTCCTGGCTTCTCTCACTTTGTATTGTAATAAGAAGGTGGAGATTAATTTATTTTCTTTGTTTTAATCCCAGCGATATTTACCTGGCAGATTTAGGGGAGGAAAGCCTCTGACCACTGTCTGAACTGCATTATGGACATAATCTAAGTTTTTTTATTTGTTTGTTTTTTTTGATTCTTAGCAGGAGCACAAATTTCAACAATTACTGAGGTTTCCAGAATAACTGACACCTCAGAATGCTCAGATACTTTCTAATGTTACAGTGTGACAAAGATTAATAATTGTCCTCTGACAAAAATTATGTATTCCACTGATTGTATAGAAAGCTTCTTCTGAATTTGGAGTTAATCTAAAATACTAGTTTTGAATTTTGCTTCATCTTAAACAAGGCTGCTACCTTTTGCCTTGGCTCTGTAGCGGTGGTCTTATCCAAATGTGTATGTGTATATGCCTGTGTCTATGTACATGCATCTGTCAAACCAAGCAGGGGTTACTTTGGAAAAGTAGACATATTTTCCCTCTATCACTTGTGTCATGTTGATGCAATTTATAGCACCATTCTTGGCAATGTTGGGTGGAGAGTATGAAGGTGTTTAGAGTAATAAAAACACTCATGTTTCGTTTTTGGGAAGATCCATGCTGGATAAACTGGCTCCTAAAGATAGATAAAAGAACATCTCTGTGACCTAGTTAGGCTGTAGACAACAGAAGGCATCTTAAAAACCTGTTTGCAAACAGAGTACTTCTATTTAATAGAGTAGATTTTCAAACTATCTTTGAAATACTGTGTGAAACCAAGATTCAGTGTCAAAACTTTAAGATGGAAACTTTAGACAAAGGGATCAATTAATGCACAGAAAAGGAACAAAGAAGGGAAAATTGTAGGATCTCTAAATTGATGATTATTAAAACATTTGGGATAGAAGGCAAGGCAAGGCAAGGCAAGGCAAGGCAAGGCAAGGCAAGGCAAGGCAAGGCAAGGCAAGGCAAGGCAAGGCAAGGCAAGGCAAGGCAAGGCAAGGCAAGGCAAGGCAAGGCAAGGCAAGGCAAGGAAAGGAAAGGAAAGGAAAGGAAAGGAAAGGAAAGGAAAGGAAAGGAAAGGAAAGGAAAGGAAAGGAAAGGAAAGGAAAGGAAAGGAAAGGAAAGGAAAGGAAAGGAAAGGAAAGGAAAGGAAAGGAAAAAGACCAATTAAGCCTAGGGTCAACTAAAGCTAAGGTAACTATGTAATAACTGTGCCAAGATGTGACTTTCTGTCCCTAGATCATTGAATTTCAACATATGTATGTGTACACACTATATATATACACATATATGTGTGTGTGTTTGCACATGCATATTTAATATATATAAATGTGTGTATGTGTATATGCACATTTCATAACAGTGAGGACTGTTAGGGAGTATGCATTCAGATATGTTTCTTTGTCACTCTAACTCCCTAGGCAGAATAAGGAACAGGTAGATCTTGACGATTCTTTAGATACAAAGGCTTGACTTATTTAAAAGGGAGAAGTGGAAAGAAATCCTCTGAATACCAAAAAAGATTCCACTTCTTTCCAAAATGGAAAAGTATTTTTTCAAATTTCATTATACGCAATATTAAACTCACACAGTTTGAACATAAAATATACCTGTAGATCAAAATCTCCCCTTCAAAGTATGGGCTTGTCCCTCAAATGTCTTTCATCTTGTGTTTCTGATTCTTTAGCAGCAAAATGAGTATAAAACACTTCAGAAAGCTCACAGCAATTGAGAACCCAGCTATGTTATTTACTGGCTTTGTTAGGTTATTGAAATGCTGCCAAAAATACACAGAAGTGACAGTGAGTTCTGTCTAATTGCTCTCTTGTCTCTTGGCTGCCAGTTCCTCCTTTATTCCACAGTCTATTTTATGCAAAATTTCAATCTATCTGGAACACAGAGTTATGGCAAAAGCTGTAGAACTGCTTGCAGTTTCTAGAAAGTAGTAATTTCCATGCACTACTAACCTTTGGTGGCTTTCACTGAGTGTATGGTTTTATTCTGCTGTCCATGGCTACACACATTGTGGGACCAAGCCTACAAATGAAAGTTTTTAAAGTTAGTGATTAGTACAGTCGGAGTGGTTATGTATAATCAGACAAAAGTGTATCCAGGAGGGGGGGAAATGTACAGATTTACAGTCTAAAAACATATTATCTTGCTGCTTTTATTTTTACCTCCAAAATGCCAAGCCCCATGTCGTAGAAATCCTCTGAGAAAAGAGTAAATCTGGCCTGTCATTTCATCTCCTTTTCTGTTGGTAGCAAACCTTTGCTGATTTAAATTTGAGACCCGATCTTCACTGTGATCAGAATTTAATATCATAAAAATGTGAGTCCTGAGGAAACGCCAGAGACTGCAGATTTGACCACCATGCAATAAATAGTTCTCTCATACATAAAGAGTCCTAAATGACTACTGTACAGAACTTTAAGCTCTTAATAGTACTTTTACCATTATTTTTGTTTTATCTGATTCTGGAGTAGCCGATCTCATGTTAGTACTTAATGATAAGTAAGGGAGTAGGAAGTGATGAATTTTTGTGTTAAATATCTCCTAGGGACATTTTTATTTATTTTTTTATTTATTTATTCCTATATAAGCACTTTAAGGCATTGAATCATTTAGGTTGGAAAAGACCTCCAAGATCATGAAGTCCAACCATTAACTTCAAAAGTCTTTCCTTGCTCAACACGTAGTTATTTAGGATGGAATGCTATGTAGAACAGTGTCGTGATTCTAAACGATGAGTTCAGTTTAAATATGGATAACATTAAACATTCTAACTTTTATGAGCAGTATCCCAGCTTTTCAGTTTTGAAAATTTGGTGTGGAAAGTTCCCTGAGACAAAAGTTTCCATGCAATGTTGGCAGTCAAACATTTAAAAAGCCTAAACCTAACTCTCCAGAGCAAAGGGATAATTTCTTCAGAACAGACAGGCACACTCACACGTCTTTATGTCTACATAAGTAAGTGTATTTTGAAATACATTATTTTGAAAAATAGAGCCACAAATAAGCTTTTTTCTATGACCTTTCAGAAAAGAAGGTCTACAGAGAGTTCAGATAGTTGTGGAGGTATTTCCAAATTAGTCTATCTATGCAGCAGCTAATAATGTTAACTTCCCTGAAAGAGGAAGAGATTTTAACACAGAATATGAATCACCATTTACTTTCTCATTTCCAGCCATCGTATTTCTAAAGACAAAGGATAACAAAACAAAACAAAACAAAGTGTGTAAACCATGCTATTCACTCTGCAAGTACACTCATTGTTATAGTCCATAGTTAATATTCCCTACTGAAGTCAACAGTAAAATTTCTTTAGACTTCAGGAGAACCAAGATTCTGCTTCCTGTATGAAAGTGCCTTCTATCTATAGAATAATAATAAGCCCAGTAATACAAATGTGAGGCTATGAAGCTGCTCCAGCTTAAATACAGATTACTACTATTCTGATTTTTTTTTCTTGGGCAGTGGAATTGTTAAAAAAAAAAAAAAAGGGAGACCAAGATGTGTGAGAGTGATATGTACCTTCTAACAAGGGGAAACAGGTTAATTAGTACAAGGTTTGGATTTGTATTTGCTATTTCAAATGAAGGTGAAAGAGAAGAGTTTGTAAGAAGTTTAAAGGTGGCTGAACAGGCCAGTTTCTCTAAGCTGGAAGAGATATTCTGTGTTTGATGAACATCTATGACTGTAGTTTCCTCTTGGGGCCTGAAAGATTGGCATCTATAAGAAAAGAATGAAATCTAACATCTGTTCCTGTATAGGATGTGGTGAGGATCACTGACAAATAACACTCTATTAGATTCCTTGGGCCAAAGTTGATCAGTCGAAGAGCTTGAGCCTCCTTGAGCAACCATATTATTTTTTTTTTTTCAAAAAAATAACTGTTATTACAGAGATGATTACGGTTGGCTTAATAGGTTTTATGGGATCTCCTTCATTTGGTTCACCCTTCAGTCTAGTTTTTGTTTTTAAATGTGTTCAGTCATACAGTTGTTCAATTAAACACCAGTCTTTACTTACTTTTCACTCACGTGTTATTTATGCAAAACTTACATCAGTCTCCAGATCTGACTAATGGGGCTTTACTATGCTGAAATTAATCTCATTTCAGCAGCGAAGCAGTGTCCCCTACCAAATCTATACTTCTTTGAGCTATTTGTCAGACTTTGAAAATCCCAGGAATACCTATACAAATGTGAATATATCCATTACTGGTAATCAGGTAATATTTAGTTGGTACACATCTGATCACGCCTTAAGATTTTCCCTGTTACTTTCCTTCAACGGCAACATGAACCTTCCATAAGCCCCTTTTTTCTTTCCCTTTTTCTTGTTCTCATATCTTCTTTCGTGCTGCTTTGTGTGTATGAGTGAAGTCCCACAATAACGTTGCCGTTCCCCATTTCCTTTTCTTTTGGGAGTTTCATAATTTCAGAGTTGGAAAATAATGAAGTGGATTTTTTAACCTTTAGTTTTCAAGTGTCTCTTATCTGTTTTGCTGTTTTTATGGCCTGTGTTGAGTAAATAGTTGGATTAGATTACGATATTTTTCTGTATCTGTAAAATCCATGCATCTGCTTGTCACTTGTACAATCAGATTGTTATTTGTAGGTACTGCCTCCGTGAACAATGCAAAAGCTGTAAACATGCTCAAAAGATTTAGAGTTATTTCTATACTAAGCTTTCTAGATATTGGTTCAAACTATCACTGTTCTTTGATAACTGGTTATTTGTACAGCTTTTTTCAAATAAAGGCATTTTATTTACTCTAGGCTTTAGTGATTGTACTTACTAGAGGAAGGCCAGAGGTAAAAGATCGTGATCAAATCTAAACCAGAATTTCTCTAAAATCAGAGCCAACCTTACACTCTTAATCATTAAAGAAGTCCATGGAAAATTTGTTTTTCATCTATCTTTTCTGGCTTCAATGTCCACATTTTCTTGCACACAAATTGGAAAAATGTGTTCCATTAACATATACTAAGTATATAGTAATATATTCAAAGTGAGTACACAAGCTGAGTATACGTTATATCCAGATTGACTGTATGTTAATATACAAATCAGCCCTGAAGTCCTTATGCTGTATTATTTGAAGCTAATGTAGAAGATCATCTACATTTTAAAATATGAGAACACTTTTTGTGCCACAAAGTGTAGCAGGGAGGAGGCAAAATTTTGGACTACCTTGCAAAAATAAACATGAATTTAGGGAAAGTATCCAAAATCAATGAGTGCAGATACTGATTAGGGACACACAAATATTGGGGAAGCCTTAAAATAATAGGCTTGAACTTGGAATAATAGACTTTGTGGAGTTTGGTCAACTCTTTTTCAATACCATTTCTACAAATATTTGTTTTCTCTCTCACATTCAAGTAGATCTGGTGTCAGATTAAGTCCATGGTTTAATCATCATCTTAATTGTATTCTGAGATAAGGTTTCTTGTTCCACACCTTTTATGAGACAGATATGTCTGCTTAAATGGAGAACTCTATCAAGATGAAGGTATTGCCATATATATTTCTCTTCACCTTTTGTATTGCCATCATTAATACAATTGGAATTGGGAGCAAGTAAACAATTGTTCGTGAAAATGGTCTGGAATAACTGAAAATGAGAAGTGGATGAGATCAGTTTTTTTCTTCCTACATTAATATGATAGTACTAAGGAGCTCAGTGTCTTTTCACTTCTCCCTGGGAAATTACCTTCATCTGCTGATATCAAGCTTCAGGATAAAACTTCTTCTTTCCAGCAAAAACATATTTGTCTCAGTAAATGCTTAGCAAATTAAAACTAATAGCTTTGGTAGCTCTTAATAGGACGTAATTCAGAGCTCAGTATAGTTTATGGCAAGATTTCCAATGAACTCTGAAAATGATCAATCATGATTTTCCATGCAATTTGTTACGGATTTTGTTGTACGATGGGATATGGAGTCATCTACACCATGACCAAAACTTGATACTTTTGGTAAATGCAGTGTATACATATGAAAAGTAATACCTGCCATCCTGAGACAGTGTGTTAACAGACAGAAACCTTTTCAAACAAAAAATGGAAATCATACAATTACACACCTAAGAAGTTTAACTGATTTAAAAAATCTGACACATTTAAAGTGCTGAACATGACACAGTAAACAGCTGCAACAAAAAGTGAACTTTCAAAGATATCTCATATATATTATATTATCCTTAATTATTATTTTTTTCCTTCAGTGATTCTGTTCTGGCGTATCTTCCTGGCTTCTTGTTCGAGGTTTGATCATTTTAGATACTCTGTCTGCTTTAGGAGCTCCTATAGCCACATACCTGCATTTTTGTAGTCTAGGAGATCATGCAAATGTAAAGAAATGGGTCTCTCAGCAAGGTGTGCAAGAGCTCCCTGCTTTGTTTGAATTTCATCTTTGTTATTCCCAAATTTTAACATTTTAATTTACATCGTTTTTCTTTATTTTAGCTTAGAAATACAAATGTTTGGGAAACATCTTGCCTGCACTTCTGCTAGAGCGGCTTTTGGAATCATCTTAGGTATATGTGCAACTTATTTTTCTACTCAGTTTTCAGGGAGCAAGATGTTATAAGCAATTTTACAGGAGTATAGTTACTTTGGTATCTCTTATAGTAGATAAAAGGCATAAAACAGTATAAAAATAAATGCATCTTTTTTTTCTTTCTTTTTTTTTTGTAACTTACATATCATTTTTTTGTTTTGATAATAAATTGAAAATATTAAATTAGATTTGAGATTTCCTTTGCTGAAAATCTGGAACAATCCTACCACCTACCCTGCCAAAAGCCAGGGCACTACCGGTGGCATCAGATATGTCTATTGAGTGGTATTATTGCACAGGGTAGTATATTGCATAATTTGCTTTTCAGTGGTGACATTGATTATATTCAAAGAAAATTGCCAGGTGCATTAGGGAGGTAGCCATAGGTATTTTTCTTCCATCCAATATGAGTGGTCTGTTCTCAACGCAAAAGTTTAGCAAAATATTTTGCTTTCACTCTTATTGCTCTTACTTATGTTTTGTCCTCAGTTTAGCCAAACTTTTGCTATCATTCTCATCTTTTTGTTGCTTTTCAGTTGCCTAACAAGACAGTTGGGTGGAGGTCACAGAGCAGTATGACTGGGTTAACCACTGAACATCGGCAATATTGTATTATTGGTAATGACCCTAGCATCCTAGCAGTACTTTACCCTCATGGATCATCTTTAATCACTTCAGTATCCATAAGAAGTGACTTTTGAATACAGTTTAGGCTTGCTGCTCTTTTGGCTTTTATTTCTCTTTTCCTTATCCTCCTTTCTCTCGTTTTTTTTTTTCTTCCTCTTTGTGAGTTTTCTTAGTTCTTCTCTTATGTTTCCTTCCCTCATCACTTCTCTGTTCCATCTGTGGTTCACACCCTCTCTGCTTCTCTATTCTATCTACTAAAATGGCCAGTAACACATAGATAACCTGGATAATGAAGTGGATGTTAAGTTCACAGGCTTCGAAATGTTAGCTGGTTACATCACCCCAAACCACAAGTATGTATGGTGTGATCCTGCAAGGTACGGAAGATTATGAAGTCTAAAAATGTCTAAAGGGACAAAGATCATATGTCCTCAGCTGAACACCTTAATCTCCCCAATTCTCTGCTACCAACAGAGCATTCAAGGCTATGTTTGGGTGGGGAGGGAGGGAACAGCCATTTGCTGGCAGATGTCTAGCTCTAGACCCACAGCACAGCCATGCCCCACCTCTGCCTACAGCAGGGCAAATTCTGGCCCAAATTCTTGCTTTTCTTTTTCCCTCCACAGATATCTGTTCAGTGTAGCCTAAAATTTAGATGTTGTTGAGATGCAAGAGGATGTAAAAACAGCCATATCAGCTCTGGGTAGTAAAGTAGCTAAACCAAGGTCTTGTGAAGAATATAAGAAACAGGAAAAGGTACAGTGACAACTTCCCAGCATGGTCGTTGGGCCTCCAGCTCTCTGTGGATCAGAAGTTCCCTGACCTAAGAATGGTGTCTTCAGATTTATTTTTTTCTTCTTCCATGAAGGGTGGATTTGGACTAAAGGTACTTAGTATAAAAATGTAAGGCTTTTTTTTTTTTCTTTTTTTTTTCTTTTTTTCTGGTGGGCTGAGGGATGTACAGAGATAAGGAGCAGAGGTAAGTGTCCTGGAGAAGTGAGGTATCTTTGACAGCTTTGATGGAGTGTCTTGTGCCTTCAGAGATTCAGGGAAGTGTCAGGACAGTGAGAGCTGCACTGTGCAGGAGGAGAGGGTGTAGACATGTCCACTTGCACTCTTCCTAATGTACATCTCTCTGAAACAGTTCTATTTCTTCTCCTTAAAGACCCGTGAAGCCCGTGGATACTGCAAGTCACTCCATTCGTGCCCCACTTTCCATCTCCCAACCACCCCCAAACATCACACCTCTTTCAGTTTCTCCCATCTTTAGAAACTGATCTTTTGCCACTGTACAGCTGGATCATTTTTGTTGATAACTATTGAACTGCATAGTCTGTATTGGTTAGCATTTTTCAATGTGCAAAGCCTGTTTTGTTGTTGTTTTTTTTTTCAAGAAAACAAGAAAGCTAAATATATTCATACTGTGACTGAAGGTCACGAGGTTACCTAGTGGTGAACTACTGCCTCAAAAACACTAACAAGCGTGTGGCTCTCAGCTATTTTTGAAGGCATGCACGTGCTTAGGTCAAGAAGAATTGTCTTAGGTACCCCAGGCTAATTTTGTCTATTTTAAAAAGAAAACAAAAAAGCAAGGGCATATTTTCTGAGAGAGTGAATCCAGCAAGGGTGAGTCCTGGAGATGAGGATAAATCAGTCTTTATACTGAAAATGTTTCAGTCCAAGAAAAGTACCTTAGCGAATTGTGCTCAACCACACCAGTCAACCTGAATGACTTCTCCATTGAGAAGAAAAAAAAAAAAAAGAAAGAAAAAAAAAAAAAGGAAGCTGAATATGTAGCCAAGCAATAAGTGCAATCACCCAGTAGGGCGAAGTACCTCAAACTTCCAAGTTTTCAATAGACCTCCTCCGGAAGAGACACATGGAGGAGTGTCCAGAGCTATCTCTAGAGAGGATGGAGTCTATAGCCCATAACTACCCTTCCTGACTTCTCTCTACTCCCTGTCAGTTGGCATTTGCATTTTTGACTGTGTAATGGACAATGGCGTTAGAGCATCCTCCTATAGCCAACAAAGAGCAGGGTTAGCCTCACAGCCTTGGGCTCTAGTCAGAGTGCTCCCTTAAGAGGTTAGGGATGGGAGTCCAAATCCTTCATGGGGGAGGAGGAAAATGAATCAAAGTCTCTCACTTCATCGTCGTTATATTTTGCACTGTATTTGATGCCACGGTTCTATCTTTAGCTTCATATAAATATTTTTGAAGGACTGGGTCCCCAAAAGCTTTTGGGCATAGGCATACTGAATTTCCAGACCCTGTGCAAACTTCAGGGCTGGCAAGAAACGATTGGGCAGGACAGTGGCATCAGGAGCACATACGCTAGAAGAGCTTCAGTTGTGCAAAGCTTAACCTGTGCCAGCAGACTGTGTGGAAATGTAACTTGATTCTACTATCACTAGAAAGAATGACAGGTTGGCCAGCTGGTTTAACTTCTCACAGAATCACAGAATCACAGAATCACAGAATCACAGAATCACAGAATCACAGAATCACAGAATCACAGAATCACAGAATCACAGAATCACAGAATGGTTGAGGCTGGAAGGGACCTCTGAAGATGATCTAATTCTTCCTAAGTAACTCTCCTAATTTTTTCCCTGGTCTCATTCATGTCATACTGAAATCTTTATGGAAAAAAACGGTGAGTAGCTGAGAACAGGATCTGGGATTTGGCTACTATATAGTGATGTCAATAAGATATATTTCTTCCTTTTTTTAACTTGATAAAGAGTTCTCATGTTAGAGGCTGGAACCATGGATCTGCCTCTGCCTTTATAAAGTATGCGAAGTCACTTTAATCACTGTTTATGGAAGTCCTATCAATTCATCCCTGTTTCCTATCTACTTCCATATCTGCCATTGCAAATTAAAATTGTGCATTTTGGCTGATGACAGGGATCCTAAGTATTAAATAGTTTTTCCTCTGGAAAGTTATCAAATTGCACTAATGAAGTTTTAGGATTTTTTTTTTTTCTGAATATCAGATATTATGAGACAGGGTGAACTGAATAACAAATACATAATATAAGCATAAAGAGAGATCTGCTGGTAAAATAGTAATATTGAACAAAGTGCTGAGTTCTTGAAAGCATAGTTTGGACAGAATCTTTCCACCTACAAAGCACAACCGTTATGTATGGTAGAGTGAAGCTGAGAAGAGAGAGCTTTACTGTAGTATTACCTCAAAACAAATAATGGATCTATGCAGAACACTCAAAATAAGAATGATCAAAAAAGTATGCCCTTCCATAACCCTCATGCTGTTGTGCTAGGGGTGTTGTTTTGAAAATAAACCTTTCACTAGCATTTATGACCTTTAAAAAGGAAATAGATTGAGCTTTCCTTCCTACTGGAGTCCCAGTGTTGTTATCACCTCTATGGAGGCCAGAGAGATGGTCTGGTCTCCTCCCACCTCTTTGTTATCTTGAAGGGTAGCTGAGGGGCACTTTCAGTACTGGTTCTTCAAGCCAGCCCACTGGCATGCTTCCATGTCACTAGCAGTTAATGTATGAGAAAGCATCGGCACCTTCTGAATTCTGCACGTCATATGTGTAAAGCAACAGATACCTCAAAAAAGAAAGTAGCAGGTAAAATGTGTGCATATGCTTGGATAAAGGCAGAGGAAAAGCGTATAATATAGGAGAGCTTTCATACAAAGTTTCCAAAACAGGTTATATTTTTAATGAAAACTAGTTTTAATTAAACTTGGAGAATGTTGTTAGTCATCAGCAGGACCAAGATATTTTTATATTTATTTTTCTTTCAATTTGTTTCACACAGATCAAAATTCATAGTGAAACTGAAGGTTGATAAAGCAGTAATTATTGTGTGTTCCAGTAAGACACGCTTTATCCTACAAAAACTGAAAGAAGAGGATTTCATCCAGAAATTGACAGATATAGGAAAAATGTGTCTGCTACCAAACACTTCCCTTGGTGTCCAGTTCCTTAAAAGTAATTTCCCGATGATGCTTTCCTAGTCATTTAGTATAAATAGATTTGGTTTCAGTTGAAGTTCGAACAGACTTCTTGCTGGAAAAGCTGCTTTGTTGGGAAAAAAAAATATATTAATCTCTATTAAACTCTGCTAGATACTTCCAGTTAAGGTGGCTCAGTAGAGACTTAGCAATTTCCATCTGAACAGAAGTTTCAAGGAAATACAGCAAAAGAATTAGAGATGTGAGTGTCATTCCTAGGACACCATTGAGTTTATTCCATTGATACCCAAATAATAGTAGAGAACCCAAGAACCGTGGGCAATGAGACAGAGTTCAATATTATTCTTAAGGCAAATTACTGGGGCACTGGGAGGAAACTACTTGTGATATGTCTCCACTGTGATTAAGGAGCATTGTTTTCCAAATCTGTGTTAAAGCATTCAAACCATGCAGAACTAAAATATGTATTTATTGGTCAGAAAAAATCATCGTCATGTACATCTCACAATTGCATTCAAATGAGGGTTCATTATTTAAAATCAATTAAAATCAATTAAAAATCAATTTATTTTATTTTGTTTAATGAGCATTGTTCTTAGTTCTCAGTACAAAATTATATTTTTGACTATCATATGCCTCCAAGGAAGTAATTTAAGGTAACATCCCCTCTGGCTTTCCCTTCATCTGTGA
Organism: Anser cygnoides; assembly: GCF_040182565.1. NCBI lineage: Eukaryota > Metazoa > Chordata > Aves > Anseriformes > Anatidae > Anser > Anser cygnoides. The sequence goes on along the minus strand of NC_089912.1, from coordinate 81,192,158 downwards.
TGCTAAACTTGAATCTTCTCATTGCAAGAAGCAAATAGCAAGAAGCAAATGCTTTTTCCCTCTGATCCCCCAAAATTCATCCAGCATATAGCACTTAATTATTCTGTTAACTTTGAGAACATTTTAAAAATAAGAGCTAGTTTGTTGCCACATCTAAAGGAGATCTGAAATTTAAAACAAATTTTGTATAGCTTCTGTGATTTTGATCACTTGGAAAACAAGCCCCTGTGTAAATCAACTAAAAGGGAGAAATTCTTGAGGTTAATTATTTTAAACTGAAACAGATTTAAAATGCCAGTTTTACTGAATTCAATAAACTAGCATACGGAGTGGGAATGGCAGCTCAGACGTAGCCAAATGTCATCAGCAGATACTGGAACAGAGACTTGAGCTACAAACAAATAAAAAATTACTTTTTGCCAAAAAAAAAAAAAAAGTCAACACTGATATTTGAAATGAACACTGAAGTCTGAGATATGAAATTTCCACTTTAACATTAATCCTTCACCATTCGTGATGACAAAGGCTTATTTTGGTTACCAACTCAATTCAGATTTTCATCACGAGAAAAAAAGAAACCAAAAATCCATTACACCAAAGTGACTCCAATATAACTCTCTCAATCCCTTCCTTGACATAAGCTTGAAACAAATCATTATATTCAGAACTCTTATTCTTGAAAATCAAGCCAAGTGCCATGTACAAAAAGCAGAAGATTTGAGAGGAACTTTTGTTGTATTTTAGTAGGAATGGCAAGTGAGTTCATTCTTACTAAATGTCAGGCAATGGGACAGGTACTGTGGGACAGTACCCAAGGGTAAACATTTATATGAACCATGTTGTGACTTGCTGGCCCAATCACGTTCAGTGCCTTCCACTGAGTGCTTGTGCATGTTTGTTTGTTTTTTTTCTGTGTTTGATAGCAAACAAGCTAGTGAAAATCTCTGTAGTTGTTAAAGGGAATCCTGAGTCCTGATCACTTGCCTACAGAATCCAGCAGATTCTACTCAGTGACATTTCTTTATCTGTGGGTAGTGTTAGAAGGGTTTTCCTTTTTGTGGAACAGGAAAAAAGAAATTAACGTTTTTGAGATCAAAAGGCTTTGATTGCCTTTTTTTTTTTTTTTTTTGGCACAGAGTATAGGAGATCTGGAGGAGGGGTCATCCAGCACCAATTCTCTAATGCAAGTGACTGCTTCCATAGCACCTTGACAAAACGCTACCAACAGACATATAACATCTCTGGGAACCTTGATGACTTCATAAACAGACATATAACTCTTCTGGGAACCTTGGTGACTTCATATTGTGAATGGAGCACTACACAGAAGATCGGTTTTATCTAATATTCACACTGGTGCTATTTCTTGCTGTGATGTTACAGGAAAATAGTATTTTCCTGCACATTTACTAATGGATAATTTTAGTTACAGATAACGTTATTTTAGTTACAGATAACGTTAAGAGCACATTTTGGTCTACTTATTTTTCCAGCAGTTTCTCTGTAGCTTTCTATAATTCCTATTACAAGACAACAGCAAATAGTAAACTCAGCCTAAAACAACATTGGGTCTTGAATAAAATCATATAATAACTTAAGTTGAAAGGGAACCAAAAGGATCATTTATTCCAACTCCTGGCTCCAGACAGAACCACCCAAAAATCAGACCATGTGTCTGAGAGCGTTGTCCAAATGCTTCTTGAAGTCTGGCAGGCTCGGTGCTGTGACCACTGCCCTGGGGAGCCTGTCCCAGTGCCCGACCACCCTCCAGGTGCAGAACCTTTCCCTAACACCCAGCCTGACCCTCCCCTGTCCCAGCTCCATGCCGTTCCCTCGGGTCCTGTCGCTGTCCCAGAGAGCAGAGCTCAGCGCCTGCCCCTCCACTCACCCTATCAATTTGGACTAATATAGGATGCTCTTCATGTCTTCTGAAATCTGCACCAGGGAAACAACCCAGCCTGGGCTTCAGCGTATCAGACAGTTCAAACAAGTTCTGCTGTTCCCTGGAAGCTGATGGATGCTCTAGAAACATGTCATCTCTTTTCTTTTCATTTCCTGATTTATTTTTTTAATTACACTTATTTCTAAATTCTTGTAAGAAAAAGTAGACAGGTAGAAAAATATTCCTCTACCTGGAATTGTTAAATGAAAGACACTCCCTTTTCAAACAGCAGTTTCAAATAATTTTCATCTGGAGGTGAAACAACAAGGGGATACTTGCTTTAGAAAGCACCTTAGAGAGACGACTAAACCTGAAATAGTAATTATAATCCACAATGTGTTCTTCCCAGATATCATTAGAGTGGGCTTATTTAAATTTGGTTTAAAATTAGCATATTGGATGTTATTAAGAGCACAGATTCTTTCCAGTTTCAAAAACCTTGTGAAATGTTTGTTTTTCAATCACGTATTTCCAAGAGGAATAGTAGCATATTCAGCATAGAGACTTCCACAAAGCAGAACGATTTTCATCACAGTAAAAGGAGTCTGAGTTACATTGCAATTCTGTCCGCAGAAGGCAAAAGTGTAAGTGGCTTTTGCACAGCTAGGAAATAGCAAGGAACTGGTGAATGTCACTCCCAGCCAACACACTTGTGGCTTTTCTGAGCACCTAGTACCTGGCCCAGGAAGAATAAGCTGCTCCCTGATAAGAGGTGTAGACGTCTGATCCCATCCTAGAGACACTACACCTGCTTCTCTTAGCTCCTCCACCCTGTAAACACCATCCTGTGAAGTTCTGTCTATGCAGAGAAATTAAGTGGTTGCTATTCTTCACCAGGCCTCCAAACAGAGGAGTGAATAATTAATGCCTGCTTGCTGCACATTCACATCTCTCATAGTAAAACACCTAAAAATAACAGGTGGAAATGTATGACCCTGCTCATATTGCTTTTAACTTCAGTTCAGTTGTACCTTTCCCTAATTCATTACAGAAAAGCAATGTTATCAAAGTCTGAGACTCAGTTTACCTTGTAGCTTTTTGTAATTAAATTAACCTTCAAATTCAACAAACATTTTCTTTTCTCGGTGTTCACTGATTTCTCATGTTTCTAAAAGGTATGAGGAACTGGAAAGCTGGATGCTTGCAGGTTTACTTTTTATGAATATTATACGTTTTCAGGAAACACACTTTTTGTCCTAAGTTGTTTCTTTTAAATCAAACCAAAATTCATACGCATGAATTCATGCAAATCCACCAAGTAGAAGGAAAATGTTTCTGTGCTTTTGCTTTCATAGTAGAAAAAGGAGGGGAGAGAAAGCAAGAATAATAGCTTTTTCTTTCTTTGATTCAAATAATTAATAGTGTGCCTTTCTAACATACAAAGCAAGAAACAAGGAATGAAAGTAAAAAAAAAAAAAAGGTATTCGTATAATTTCTTTCCATAACTTTCAAAGCATGAAAATATTTTCTTTTCATATCTGATTACTTAGCTTAACTGCTTCCAGTGTCATTGAAATTCTTTACAACACATTAAGTGTTGTTAGTTCAGAAGGAAAATGTATGCCTTATCAGGGTCAAGGTAACACCAGTATAAAACCATTCATTTTAGAAAAACAAGTCACAAAAATATTAATCTTAGTAGGAACTGAAACAAAGATTAAATAATATTTCTTACTGGGTCACTAGCATTTTATAAGCTAGGTAACAAGGTATGGTGCCTGTCATACCTTGCCCTTACCAAAAAAACAAACAAACAAGCAAAAAAACAGATATCCATCATGAAATTCAATGTATTTTTTAAGTAACAGATATTAACTTTATTAACTTAGACCTCTTCTTTGGGTGAATGTCTAAACATCATGCTTAAAATTCCACTGAAACTTTTACAGTGTTGGAGAACTGCAGTCTTAGTTTCAGAATATCAGTTTTCCAACAAGAAAGAGGATAGCCCTGAGTCACCTTAAATCTTCACATTGTCTCTATAATTCTTTCTTCCCCAAGTTCATTTTCAGTGGTCTTTGTGAATGTTAAAGTAAAATGGGGAAAAAACTGCATTTAGGAAGAAAATGTTCTTTTGCTTTTAATAGCTGGTATATTGAAAACATTTATTGAGGCATAAAATCAGTCCATCAGACTATAGTGGTCTACACAGCAGTTGTAAGATCTGTTTGAAAGAGTAGTTTGTCTTGTTAGATCTATTACTACTGAGGGACAGGCGTTAGTGCTGAGAAAGTATGAATCATTTCTGACCAACTAATAAGAGACATTTCCTTACAATTTGATTGACATGTATCCTTAAATCATCATCACACAAAAACCCTATTATCTTACGCAGCTTTTACTGCTTTTATCTGTCAGGGTAATATTCTACTGACATATCTGTGTGAGTGGAGTGCTCCATTCAGATAGAGATGCCTTTCTGCTTCCTTGAGGCTTTGTAATATCAAAGATTAGAAACAGCAAGTGCTGTCTGGGGTAATCCATACCCTTCCACCTCTGTATACAAGGCTTGTTTTGGGTTGCTACCGTGATTCATCTCTCTGTGGCTCTTCCATTCTAAATAATGCATGTCTGTCTGCCCTAAAAGAATCACCTAAAAGACATGCCAATAAGTGCATCTGTAGGATGTACGTGGTGCCTCTCTGTCCAGCTGTATCTGACAGACACTGTTACAGCTTTTACCTGTGTGTTTGTTTGAAAGAATGAGAAATCAGTAAAAAATCATTAAAATTCAAAGATTAAAAACCTCCAGGTCAAAAATCTGTATTGGAGACTCCAAAATGTTACTGTGAGAGTAATTCAATGTCAGTATTCTGCATCCAAAACACAAAGTCTCAACGTTTTTCACCATTCAATAATCTGTCCTAACTATAAGAGGAAAATTGATTTACTGAAAGGCTTCTCTCAGTTTCTGTGCTTTTCACATCAGACCTGTTAACTTGGGATTTCCGTAGGCTAAAAATTCTTACCTTATCATTGCTGCCATCATTGATATAATAATTTTTTTTTTACTTATTTCTCAGAACAAACAAAAATCTGCCTATATTTCCTTATAGTTGAGAAAAAATGATCTGGAAATAATGGTTTTATATAAGTATACGAGAAAATATTAAACAATAAGACATGCATACACTGAGTGACTTCTTACTTTTGTGTGCTATCTGTATAGATATGGGTCTTAGCAATAGCAGTAATAAGATTTTAAGTAAAATAAACAAGAACATCTCTATTTTTATTCTTGGTTTATTGCTTCAATTAATTTTATTCTTTTTAATAGCATTGAGGTGAGTAACCAAAATTTCACAAACATTTCATTTGTACTAAGCTGGTGGTGGATCGTTACTCAAACTAGGCTCAGAATATACCCTTCTATGCTTGTAAATATCTGGAACATGTGGGATAAGGATAACACACCAGTCAAAAGTCTCTCTTCCTGACCCATCCAGAAAGATAGTAGCAGTACAAACTACCATTATACTAAACCACGTTACAGTTATCCTAACAATAAAATACATAACACACAAGCAAATAAGCTCCAAATGACTGAAGAAAAAGTATTATTTGAAGGAAAAAGAAACCTGAAAGATGAAATCTAAGAATGAACTTAAAAGATCAGGGTTGATCTTCATTATCAAATTATTTATCTTTCCTATTAAAATGATCTTTCTGTATATTTATTTTTAGGGAATGGGCTTAGAAATGACATTATCTGCTCTTGCCCTCCTAATACAAACATGATTTAATGTATTTTATATACTTCAGACAATCTCCTCCTTTTTACAGCCTCTCAGAGAATAAATGTATCATATGCATGGTCCTAATAAAGAATATATTAATGTTTCATATCTTCAAAACCAACATCTGTACCTAAATGCAGCAACTGGCTCTTACCTACAATGTAAACTGAACTTCTGAACTAATCAAATCAACACATAGAGCTGATTGCAATCTAGAGTAACACTCTGCAGTTTGAGGAAAACACAACAGAGTAACACAGTGATTTCCAAATACAGAGCCTATATATTTTTGAATGTTTTGGCGATTATTCTATTTGCCACTGGAATTAAAAAGTGGGTGTCCAGGTGTTTGACATGTAACTGTCAAAACATCTGTCAATGCCCTCTACTTGATATGAATCAATACTAGCCAGGTAAAGCATAATCCCAGGCATGCTAAGGAGCAGATGTGGCAAGCGGTTTTCATGGCAAGATGTGGCATTTTCTTGCTATTAGCAGAGAATTCTCTGTGGGCTAAGTATCATCCAGTAAGCCTAACAACTGGTGCCAAAATAGTCCGAGCGAGACCAAATGCTGAGCTACCGCATTCGAGAAACAAATTATTTACACCTCCTGTGGCCGGATCCATCTAATGCTCCTAGAGTGAAGAGAATCTACAACTTACCCAGGAATCGGGCTGAATTTGGGGTAGATCATTCCTTCCTATGGAAAAACTCGCAGACAGACAGAGGGGGAAGAAAGTCTGTTCCACTCATTTGTTGAGCTAGGGGTGAGAGCAGAGGGCTGTCCCAGGATGGAAGCGCAGCCCAGGTGTCCCGGTGGGAGCAGGACCAGGTCCAGGACCAGCACCAGGAGCGGAACTGGGGCCGCTCAGGATGCCTGCCAGCCCTCTGCGATGCCTGCCCACCCTCTGTGATGCCTGCCCACCATTTGGGGCTGCGCTGTCTGGGTTCTGGGCATTCTGTGGAGGATCCTGCACTTCAGAGAGCTTGGGTCAGAAGATGACCAAGCTCTCCCTTCTGCAGAGAAATGATCACCTGTCCCTGTTCTCTCCCCACCACTGCATTCTGCATTTATAAAAGCATGGGGAGAGGATTTTCTCGTCCAGTACTTGAAACATACTCTTGCATTCAATCACTCATTTTATGCTCTGCTTCTGATAGTTCTGCTACATTTATGCCTGACAAGAAAAACAAAAACAAAAACAAAAACCACCTATTTGTATCTACAACAATACAGATGACAAATAAGCAGACAACACCCGAATCCATTCTATTACTGATGCTAGCGATCAGCCTTGATGTTGTTACATACTGTGCAACATGAACTTTTTTTTTTTTATGTGAGAACCTGAAACTGTCTTAGCACATCTGAAATGTCACTGTTTCTAGACTATTCATATAGACGGATGAGTAGAGATAAACACATGGAATCATAAACACAATATATCTGAAGGAGAAAAAAAAAAACTACTCTCACTGTAGCACAGGTTGGTAGGTTGGCGCAGACTTCAGGAGTGGCAGATGATATATGAAATACATCAATCTGCATGTGACACAGCTTCTCTTGTTATTCTAGCAATGGCCCAGTGAAGCTTGCTGAAACAGTCAGGGTAAAGTGAGTGAAGCCTGTAACAAGATTCTACTAGGAGAAGTCCTACATACAAAATACACAGCAGATTATATTATGAATATTATCAGCCTCACTGGAAAACATTTTCTTCCCTGCACTGATTAAAATGCATGTTATTATGACCAGTATCTAAAAAAACAGACTATAGACATATGTAGAATTACTATATTGCTTGTCAATGCATATGATTATTATCTTCTTATCAGTTAAAGGTGTATATGATAAATGTCTTTTCTTATAAAAAGAAAAAAAATTATATATATATATATCTCACTTCTAAAGAGTTAACCATAAAAGCATTTTTACTTAACTTACCAGTTGTTGAAGCTGGAAGGAATCTTACCCTAAATCTAAACTCTCTACCTGCTCTCATGTTGGTAATCTCTCTCTCTCTCTCTCTCTCCCTCTCCCCCCCTGTGCAGAGATTGCAGTAACTTAGAAAACTAGCAGGGACAGTGTTTCAAATGACTTAAGAAAGAGAACAGGAACAATCATTTCGTTCTCTTTTTTTCAGATGAGTACAGTACCTTCAGAAAGAAGGAAGGAAGGGAGGGGAGAGGAAGTCAACAACCCTTTGCTTTCCTGCAAAAAAAATAAGGAAACAGCAGATAGCAATCTCATTTTCTCTCAAACAAAATGTTTGGAAAAATAAATACAACCAAACCAAAAGGAATTCCTCAAGTATTATATCTGCATTATTGGCTTCATAAAACCTACTTTACAGCTTGTTATGTGCAACTGCATTAAAACAAATGAATTTCCGAAGTAGTGTCTAGGAATAAGATGCCCATATCTTACGCAGAACAACCAGTCTTAAGTTTGCATAGACAATTCAGGCTTTTGCTTTAGACAAGGAGTGATCATACATGGAGCGATCATACGTGTATACACATATCTTGTTTTCACAGAGATATAAGTACAGATTTCCTAAATCCCCTCTTTACTGTGCTTGTAAGAAAATAGCAGGTTGAGTATTTACAGAACGCTGTCAGTTAAAATGGAAGATGGAGGGGACTGTGAAAATGGTACAAATCATAGCTTGCTATTGGAGTTGTAGTAACAGGTAATTTATCTCAAAGATTTGCAGTATATAGAAGGAATCCTGATTTATAAAAAACCAACAAAACAGTATGTGCTGTGTTCTAGAACACATTTTTACTTTGCTTTGTTTTTTTCTTTCCCCATTAAACATATTTTGACAACCAGATACTGGCCAGCTGGCTGGAGTTATACTTGGGATAAGTTTAATCCATTATGTGGTTTTGTTTGTTTGTTTTCCCCCAGCTTTATCTATCATTTGAAATCCACTGGTAGGGAATAGATGTTCCCTTTTTCCCCTAATAATTTGTTGTCATTCTACTGTTCTTGCCATTAAACACCTTCACATTGTTGCCAGGACTCTGTTTTCAATTGGCATTGCAATGCAATACCTAAGACAGTGCTGTTCATGAACGAGAAGCTCAGTGCTGAGTTCTGTGAAAGACGGTGAAACAAAAGGAAGGCCATTTCAAATGGCCCTCTCTTATAAATTGTGCATCCGGACTTCACTGTATGTTTAAAAGCTAGAGGAATGCTACTGAAGCAAACTGAGTTACAGCTGTAAATCTATGTTAATGGGAGGACAAGTTGGTACAATATCCCATGAAGATTATCATTTCTTTTTTGGTACAATTAGAAGAAGCTACAAATCATAGGAAGTATATCTTTGGCATCTGTGTTCCTTCATGCAGTTCTTGGTGTTATTTCCAGAAGACGTCTAGCAGCAACTTGAGGAGTCTTTCATTTCAGTATTCAGCAACCAAAAGCTTTGACTGTGAACATCAGCAGCTGACAGAGCAGTTCAGGTGCTATGGATGATCTCTGGACTTGCAGCATCACCAGTGTTTCCCGGTGTTGAGAGGTGAATAGTAAAAGCAAAAGAATGCAGTGTGCTAAAGGAATATCCTGTAAATGTACCTAATAATCCCTTAGGGAGAGAGTTCTAGTGCAAACCAAGTACAAGCAAAATAAAGGGGCACAGAAAGCCATCAAATTAATGGATCATGCTGTGAGGTCAGCCTAATAGATGAAAAAGTTTGATTTTGTTTGAAAGTAGTTTTCAATTGTCACCACGAATTCTTAAAGATGATAGCAGCTGCCAGCTTTTTAAAGTTTATTTTATTTACTTATTTGTCATGTGTTCCACGTTAATGAGACCCTGAAGACTGCCATCAGACATCCTTTTGTTTCTCTTTATTGGGAACACATTGCAGTTTAGTCAAAAACCTACAATGCCCAACCTAGTATTGTTCTCATATAAGTCACTGAGGGTATGTGACTTCATTGACACAGACGTCCCTTACTGAGACAGCAGGTATCACTTTATTGAGGACGGCAAGGCTAAGATGCTGAATGCAAGCATCCATGTTGCAGCTTCACCAGCTTATAAAGTGACTTTGATATCCTGATTGAAGGAGACCAAGAGCCCCGTACTTCATCAAGGAAAGCAGGAGATGTAAGGTCTTTGCTAATCTCATCACAGGATCCCACTCTCAGCAGCCTTTCCACCACCCAAATGTGGAGCTGCTTGTCTCCTTGGACGAGTGTTGTTGCTACTGTCTCATTTCATGCCTGGATGAAAGAGTAGGGTAAAGAAAAATTGTCTCCTCCTGGTAATCTTCCTTGAGAAATAGTGGTACACCAAGTGCTCAGGACATACCTAGTTGCTCCATCCAGTTCCAGGTAGACTAATCTTCCTTTCCAGGGTACAGATGTCGTAGTACTTGCTCTTCTGCCCATCTCTCACCACTGCTGCCATAAAAACACAGCTCAAAGAGGGAGATTGAAACTGGCATTTTCATGCCTTTATATACCTTGAAAGGTCATTCCATGCAATTCCTGACTCTGAAGAAACAAAATATGGCCAAAATCATTGGTATCTGAAGTCCTGCAAATAAGGTCACAATGGATAACTCTGTTTATACTATTTAACCAAATTTTAAGGGACAGGTTCATCTGTTTTTCAGAACATATTTCTGGAAGAAGTTTTATTATTATTTTTCCCACTGTGCTCTTACCAAAATGAATCCATGGACACAAATTCAGAAAAGTACAGCCCCAGCCTCAAAACAGACAAGTGAAAAATGTGAAGTGTAGATACTTCCCATGATCAGTAAACAGTCTTTGTAAGGCAGAGGAGTGGAGTAGAAAAAACATTTGTGGTCGTGGTCATGGTCAGTCTGTATGATTATATTAGATCTTCAAACAGGCTAACCTCTATGATGTTAAGGATTTGATTATTTCTTTTTTCTTTTCTTCTTTTCTTTTTTTTTTTCTTTTCTTATTTATTTATTTATTCTCCAGTAGGGAATAAATTGTACTTTACAGGCTCTTTCCAATGGTGGCAGGGAAGCTTTCCTATATGCTTAAAGTAAGAACAAAATGAAACATGTTCAGCATGCTAACAAGAGTGAGGGAAGGTTTTCAAGCAGCACCCTTTGCACCACCATCCAGCACAGATAGTAGAGAATGCACAGGTAACTATAGCAGCAATAGCATTCTGTCTTATCCTGAGAAAATGAGACCAGAGGCAAAAACCAGAGACATTTACTGGTTTGCTTGATTGTTTTAGGACAACAACCTTATACATCTGAATTGTCTGTGAAAAAATTTGTATCTTCCTTCTGGACTATAGTATACCTGTAGCATTTTAACCAAGTAAAAATAATACTTAGAAATTAAAAAAAAAAAAAAATCACTTAGAAATTAAAAAAAAAAAAAGACTTAGAAATAAATAAAATAAAATAAAATAAAATAAAATAAAATAAAATAAAATAAAATAAAATAAAATAAAATAAAATAAAATAAAATAAAATAAAATAAATAAATGAAAGACACCTAATTGTTTTCCATATGTCACTCTCTGCTTTGTCTTCTTGTCTTCTTTTCTGCAGTGAACGTTTACTGTTCAGGAACAAGCTGATAGAATGCTAATGAGATCAGAGATGTGCTGAGATGAATCTAAAGGACTCCCTTTCTGTGCTGCAGGATGAAGAAAGTGGCTCTGCTTATCAATACTCAGCGTAGCTCTAGTTACCAATAACCCCTAGTTAACAATATTCAGTTACTGTATTGCCATTTGTTGTATTGCTTTGCATTAAGCCTGCATACATTGTTATGGAATTATGCATTCCCTTTTTTTTTTTTTTTTCAATTGTGAAATTATTATAGTTATACTGCATTTCATTTAGTTTCTTGGATTAGAAAATATTACACAACTAACTGTCTTTCATGATCATGGTATGATCAGAGTATTCTCACAACTATATGTTTGTACAGATAGATTTAACACTGTCATCTAAATATTTTTGATTTTTGAATTGTAATATCTAATCAACACTTTAATGAGCATTTGCAGACTATAACTTTTGGACAAACCATATTAGTCAGTTTTCTGGGGGACAGAACATGGAAATTTGTATTTAAAATTACTAAAGAGTTTCCTGGCAATAGATACCTTACTATAATTTAAAGTGGTCTTTATAACTCATCCCGGGCAAACTCATTTCTGGTAAATGACATTGGCTGCAGTCATTTAAAAGCATGCTTTTCTTGTACCTTGTATGCAATCATCACAAAAACCTTTATTAAAACAATACCATCAAAAGTTATTTCAAAACAAGATGGTATGATTGAGAGGATGTGTTTTCATCTTTTAATGCAAATAAATTTATGTTTGCAGGATTGTGACCCTTATTCTGGTCAACAGTACACAAGAACTTGGCTTTGGTCAACATATTTGAATTTGGCATCATGTGTAAAGATATATAACATGGAAATTTGCCAAAGAACCAGCTAAATATTTTGGTAGTTCTCAGAGCTGGCAATTTTACAACAGTAAAGGCTGCATTTTGTCTTTAGATTAGGAGATTAATGCAGTCTTTCCTGCTGATATTACTTGTTCAAGGGTGTTCATTTACTCTAATGTCCGTTAAGTGTATTGTAACACCTGAAATTACTCAACATGTTTACAAGCTCAGACTCAGCGAGTGGTGTTGTAAAATATGTTGCTCTTCGGAAACTTCTGAAAATATCAAGAAAAGTTTGTTAGCATGTTTTTTCCTGTGCATTGATGCTTGTTAACTCCTATAATACAACAGTATTTCATCTGGAAGCCTGACGGTACATTTCAAAATGAATTTGAAAAGCATATGAATTTACCTAATATTTGTGATTAGTCTGCAATTGCAGCCTTTTTCATTTCAGATATTTCACTCATCATCAGACCTGTCTAGTGTACTTTATCTTATATGAAATAGAATGGTAGTAATTTTTGAAAGATATCTTTGTCCTTTAGTTTGTAATATTTTTCCTAAGTATTCAATGGCCAGACTTTGCTATAGCTGAAGTGCTGTGAGTACTTCAAAAATGCCATTTCTGGAAGTAAAATAGAGCAAAATTCTGAAAACCCACCACTACTTCTACCAAGCAGTGCATTTCTGATTTATAGCTGTTAGGCTGTAGATCCAGGAAAATTCTTGGGAAAACTGTACTGCACACTTGAATGAATGATGATAAATTGTGTCTCTAAGCCTTTTAATATTTTTGTGCTTTAGAGGAAGAAAGATTCCTTCAATTTTGTGTTTAGGTTGAGGGTTGGAGGTATTTGGTTGGATGGTTTGGGTTTGGGTTTTCTCGCATTTTGTGGTTTTTGTTCCCTGTGGAAAATACTAGGCAGAGAAAACACTGTTCCCCTGCAGTCCTTTTTCATTGAATGTTCCCACTGACTGCTGCAAGATTTCTTCATAGCTGAAGATAATTGTGTTAGGTCCCACATGCACTGAAGACTATAGCTAGTAGTCAGACAATGTGAACTAATTGACTGAATGTGACAGAGAATAGGGATTGACACATGAGCTCACATGAGCTCAAACCAATAATCAATAAATAAAAAGTGAGTGTTAAGATATCTAGCCTAGAATAATTAGGGGAAAAGAAATGCAGAGCTCTTAGGTCTGTTAGATTTCCTCTGCTCTTCAAAAAGTTTAAAGGGGTTTTGGTTTTGGTCCTTGGTTTTTTGTTCTTGTTGTTTGTTTGGTTGGTTGGTTGGTTGGTTTTGGTTTGGTTTGATTTGGTTTGGTTTTTAACAAAACACTTTTGCTGTGATTGTTATTATTTTGTAGAAAAGCATTTGGTTATAACTTAAAGCACAGGAAAAACCCCTATTTACAGGAAAAACCTCAGACTACACTAGAAGTCTTGCCACTGGGATTTCTTCAGCTGTACAGTTCCCTTTTGCTCATCAAGGCTGCTCACTTCAGTTCACACACCAGAAACATACCCTGATTCAACACCATGGTGGTCATTCTGTATATACATAATGCCAGAATACCCCTTCTAAGATGTCATTTGTCAGTAAACATTGTTGCATGGTTCCTTAATGTTTCTGGAGAAATCGTGTATGTACTTGTGTCTGTGTACGTTTGTAGTGACTGATATCAGGGTTGTTCGAAGGAGTTTTAATAATAATTTAAAGTCAGGTGAGATTTTTTGTATGGCAAAAAATGATATCCTTCATAAAAGTTGCTGTTAGGTCTGATTACTTTACGCTGTTACAAATCTAATTTCATTGGACTGACTCCTTCTTTCTCACTAATGTATAATGCAATTTTTCCCTTTTCACAAGGATAGATTAGCCCACTAGAACATCATCAGTGCTGCTGTATGGCGTACTCATCACTGAACTGTCCCTTTGAGAGACATTCTTAATCGTGTAAACTATAGTCTAAAGCAATATTGGGCCTTGAATAAAATCATGGAATCATAAAATATCACAAGTTGGAAGGGAACCAAAAAGATCTTGATTCCAACTCCTGGCTCCACACAGGACCACCCAAAATCCAAACCATGTGTCTGAGAGTGTTGTCCAAATGCTTCTTGATCTCCACCAGGCCCAGTCCTGTGACCACAGCCCTGGGGAGCTTGACCCACTGCCTGACCACCCTCCGGGTGCAGAACCTTTCCCTAACACCCAGCCTGACCCTCCCCTGTCCCAGCTCCATGCCGTTCCCTCGGGTCCTGTCGCTGTCCCCAGAGAGCAGAGCTCAGCGCCTGCCCCTCCGCTCCCCTCGTGAGGGAGCTGCAGGCCGCCATGAGGCCTCCCCTCAGCCTGCTCTGCTCTGGGCTGAGCAAACCAAGGGGCCTCAGCCTGCTCCTTGTACATCTTACCCTCTAAACTCTTAGCCATCTTCGTAGCCCTCTCTAATAGTTTTATGTCCTTCTTATACTGTGGCTCCCAAAACTGCACACAGTGCTCACAGTGAGGCCGCCCAGTGCAGAGCAGAGCAGGACAATCCCTTCCCCCGACCAGCTGGCAGTGCTGGGCCTGATGCACCCCAGGGTAGGGCTGCCCCTCCTGGCTGCCAGGGCACACTGCTGGCTCGTGTTCAGTTTGCTGTCGACCAGAACCCCCAAATCCCTTTCTGTGGGGCTGCTCTCCAGCCTCTCGTCCCTCATCTGTACATATAACCAGGGTTGCCCCATCCCAGGTACAGAATCTGTCACTTGCTCTTGTTGAACTTTATGCAGTTGGTGATTGCCCAGCCCTGTAACTAGTCAAGATTTCTCTGCAAGGCCTCTGCCCTCAAGGGAGTCAACAATGTCCTCCCAGTTTAGTGTCATCTATAAATTTACTTAGTATACCTTCGAGTCCTATATTGAAGTCATTAATAAAAATATCAAAGAGATCTGGCCCTAAAATGGAGTCCTGAGGAACACCTCCTCCGCCCCCCCCCCCCCCCCCCCCCCCCCCCCCCCCCCGGGACTGCACACCAGCCTGATGTAACCCCATTTACTCATTTACTAAAACACTTTGGGCCCTACCCATCAGCCAATCGTTCACCCATCACATTATGTACTTGTCCAGCTGTATGCTGGACATTTGCCCAGAAGAATACTGTGAGAAACAGTACTAAAAACTTTGCTGAAATCCAAAACCTCATCAACTAGCTGATCATAATTCCATTTCTTTTGTTTGGTTGTTGCTGTTTGTTTGTTTGTTTAAGACTGAAGATTCAGAGAAAGAAGCAATCTAAGTCTTTGCAGAAGTCTTCTAGTCTCCACCCTCAGGTGCAGAAGCTGCTCCCCAGCCCCTGATATGCTCTGCCTGCATTGCTTTTCTGATTAAGAGCAAGACCCAACCACACAATAGCAAAGGGAACGCAGACATAAGCCGTGGACTCAGAAACTGGTGAGCTCCAGTATGTGCCAGCTTGTGGAAAGTTACCTAAAGCTGAACAGTCTGTCTACATACCGCGTTGGCCTTTTCAGTTTGTCATAAGGCATCTGACAGTGTGTAGGTTAATAAGCTGGGGAAAGAGAAAAGAAACCCAAATGAGCTCCTGAATCATCCCTTAGCGTGGGGAAGCCATCAGACAAGCCTGTTGTTTGGTTCTCAGACATTCTGTTTGTCTTTCTTATATTTGTCTGAAACCACCTACGTTGCAAAGATTGGTAGCTTGCATAATAAGACAACCTACATTCACCAAGCTGTGGGCATGAAAAGGGGAGAAGGAGAAATTGTGTGTTCTCTGCTTGGCAGCTGTCCCATCCGCAGTGGTTATATCTGCACAGTATGTGCCCAAGTGCTTCCAAATCAGATGGTTAACAAATAGCAATAGCATAAGGAATGGGTTTCTTCTCTGTTCTTTTTCTTAATAACTATAATGCCACAGCTCAGGTTGTGGGAGTGAATCAGCACTCTCAAGACAATACTGTAAATAGCTGTCAACGGGGTGCAACTGGTAGTGAAATTATTCTCGTGCTCAACTGCAATATTGCTTTTGTTAATTTTCCACATATAAAGTTACAATGTGGATTATGCTTTTTATAATGCATGGCAAGATTGATTCCAGCCTGCCCTATATAACTGTGAAGCTGATCTTAATCTCTTACATCAGCATGAGTCCTTTGAAGTCAACTGAAGTATTTTGAATTTACCGAGTGTTTTTGAATTTACTGTGCTGCTAGAGCATTGAAAAAAACATCACCGATTGTTTTTATTTCTTGTAATCATTGTTTGTCTCCACATCTCAAGAAAATAAAACCATGGATATTAAAAAATTAATTTATACTGCAGAAATGGCATAACAACTAATCCAGGTTTTCTTTGGCTCCTGAACTGACTGTTTTTAACAGAAAATTTTTAGATCACGTATGAAATTTTTCCTTTTTATTATTTCAGTCTTCAGTCTAAGATGAGCAAAAACTTAAGCTTAAATTGCTAAAACTTAAAGACCTAAAATCCCTTTCAGGGATGTTATATAGACTTTATCTCCTAACTCACATGCATTCCCAACCAACAAGCCTGAGCTTTGATTTTGTGTGCAAGAGGAATGTATATTCAGGCTTATGACACATCTCTGCATGGCCCGTTTGGATGTGTATTTTTCACAGTGACTGAGCTCACTGAAAATCTCTGTGCTATTCTCAGCATCTTCCAGCTTGTGTGTATGCTAGGAACTTGGAGCAATACACCTGGCCTTTCCAACTGCTAGCCTGTACAGAGATTACATTGAAAAAGCTAGCTGATTTACTGAAATTACTGTTTTTCATGTGAAGTCTACTTTCAGGATGAAACCAAATCAGAAACCAAATGTCTGATGCTGACTGCATCTTGATTTTCTTCACTCTAAGTAAACAGAACAATTCTGGAGTCACACTGGAAAAAAAAAAAAAAAAAAAAAAAAAAAAAAAAAAAAAAAACTGTAGCATTAAAACGTCCCAGCTGAGGGAGAGGGAAGGTCCCAGAAGGGAGTGAGTGGTTCTTGCTAACAACAGACATAAAAGGCAAGACTCTTTGGGGTGGATCTAGTTCTCTTTCAGAACCTAGGAAACAGATTCTCCATCAGTGAAAACTGTCACATGCACCTTGCAACAGCAGGGCATATGCCCTAAATCTGAGTGAAGGGGAACAAGAAAAAATTCATTTTCCATAATACTGTCCAAATGGCCAGAGGACCAATGCAGCAAAAGAAAAATATCAGAATTTGTTCTTTAAAACTTATACAACTCAAATCATTCTGCAAGTAGGGTCAGGGAGCTAAGGTCAGGAAAGATTTTGCAGAGGAAAGAGGGACTGTCCTTGTAAGATCACATAATTTGCAACTCTTTCCACAGGATGGCATTTTCAGGAATGCACATTGAATATGATTCAGCACAGGATTAAAAATAAAAAAATAAAAATACAGCAGCGACCAAACAAACAGACACTCAAAGAAGCTGACTTATTTCCAGTGTCCAGAATCACCGATGATCTTCATACCATGCTGAGCAGGGCACATGGGGAATGGAAGGTCATAGCCTTTAGCAGACAGTTGCCAGTGCAGATTTGTTGAAACCACATGGTGCAATGGCTGAACCACACCTTTAGTGCACACCTTTAGTGTGAATTAACACATGCTCAGACATCAGGGGAACGCCACTGTGTATCTGTGTAAACAAGGGTCGCTGCTCCCCAGCAAGGGACAGTCAGGCACTTTCAGAGCAAATGCAGCTAACAATTTTTGCACTAGCAGATCCAGAAGAATTTGATTCTTGAATTTCACTAGCATTTTTTCAAGTCCATATGCTTTTGATTGTTTCTCATGTTTGCCTAGAGTTTGTCTTTATTCAGTTCAGAAATATTAGATTAATCAGATACACTGTTATTATAAATCAGGTGTGGTATCATTAGTATCATATCTTACAAAATCCAAGGCAATTATCGTCTTTCAGTGACATGTTCATCTGCAAGATATTTCAATAGTTTTTAGGTTCTGTAAACTTTTATTTTATTGTTTTTAGAGCAGTAAAATCTGAATTTGAACTACCCATCAATTACTTTCAACATTTTGGTTATGAGTAGAAATAGCACGCTCCTAAAATTTCTTTACAGTACTAATAAAATAAAAAAATAAAAACAAAAAAAAACCACAGACTATGAAGACATCTTTCTTTTCTATTCAGTCCCTTGACTGCAATGTAGATTCCCTTTCCATCTTCTTTGCCAAGAGCTGACACTAAAACAAATACATGGAGAGATCAACCACACAGGGATCTTCCATGTGTGAGTACTAATAATTTGATCCTGTAATCCACTAAGCAAACAGTCCTCTTAGTCTCCAGTGTGTCTCATCATTTTCACAAGCTTCAGAAAACGCAGTGTCACCTAAGGATGAGATTTGAAGCACTTTGCACTTGTAAGACATATCACATCCTATTAGAGAATAAAGCAGGAGCTAAGCACTTCATAAAAATAGCACCCATTGCTGGAAAAGACTAAATGAGCTGTTGTGCTAATCTTCTTATTGTTCTCTCTGGGACTTTGGTACAGCAGCCTGTGCAGTTTCCTTGCAGGATAACAGAACCTTGAGCATGTTTTTTTGTCTTGTTGGTGGTAGTGGTGGTGGTGGGTTTTATTTTCACAGGGAGGCAATCTGTCCAGGTGAGCTCTGCAGTGAATGTGTGAGAGCAAACGCTCAGCAGTGGCTACTGATGGGGAGACCTCTACTCCTCTTGGCTCCATCCTGCTCATGGCAGGGGCAGGGGCATCAGGAGGGAAAGTACCAGGCACCAAGCTAGCAGCTCCAGCACTTGGGCATGATTCAGAAAAGCAGAGCTGTGTGCTGTGCAGCTGTGCAGCCTCAGAATTTTGGCCCACTTTGGGCTTGTAACAGAGGGAAATGACACCAAAGAGGTGAGCCTGGAAGCCTGAGCACTCTACAGTGGTAATGGAGAGGGAAAGAGAGATGTTCAGGAGACTACTCAGAGCACATATACTAGATACCTAAAATTAGACAGTGTAAATACATCTCTTGTGAGTTATTACTGTTTCAGATAAGCACTAATTGTCAATGGAGGGGACTAATGACAGTTTGGAAGACAAACCATGCAATCAGTGCGATTCTGCCCAAAGAACCCTACTTTTCTTGTGGCATGTCGTTTTTGGGGTCGCTTCCCTCTTAACCTGGCCCTAAAACGACACCATGCTCCGCAACTCGCTGGGACATGAGAAAGCGCACTGTAGAGCCCATGTATGCACGCACGCGGAATTACTAGCACGCTCCCCCTGCTGGCAAATGTTTTTCCAGCCAGGCTGCAGAGAGGCAGGGAGGCCCTGACCCACTCCTCAGGGCAGAAAGGGTCCCACAAGAGGTGCTGGGGTGCTGGGACTGAGTTACACAGTCCCACCCGCCGCAGTGATTCATCCATCCCAAAGCAAAGGAACGGTCTGTGTTTGCTGGGTCTCTTGGAAACCGCAGCATTGCCATGCAGCATTCAGTGGGAGGGAACGTGCTTGCTTTTTTTCCACCCGGGATGAAATAGTCGGCTATATTTTGACACTCTTACGAACGGGAAAGAAAAGACAAAGCTATGAAATGCAATGTCATGCCTACCTGAACGACAGCCAGAGTCTGACACAAGGGAAGTGGCAGGAACACGCAGGGAAAGGGAGGACGGAAAGCACAGGGCCATTGCTGCCAAGGTCAGCATCGTCTTGGATCAGCTAAAGATCAGCTGGATCTCACTTGGATCAGTGGTGAACCCTCGCCCTTGGTACCACTTGCACTTGCCAGGCCAGAGGTTTGCTCCCTGGGTATCTTCAGCTGTTTAATGTGATGACAGTCCTGCTTCTCTGCAATGTGCACAGGCACATCCCATAAAAATGCAGGGAATTCCCCTCCCCGCCAGCTCAGCCTTTCTTCATTTTCAGACCCATTGTATTCCTTAATTATTTTGGATTCCTGCTACCTTTATTGGCTTCCTTGCAAGCCAAATCAGATTTAAATACCACATTGTACTTTTTATGATGCATAATCAGAAAAGGGGAAAAAATGAGTGGATATTCACCTTATCATCTGTAGTTTTGTCAAGATGAAGGCTAAGCGTGATACCTGGAAATGATAGAATAAAACAACCTGAGGACAGTGGGCTTCAGCCTTTGCAACATCTCTCATACCATTAGCTTTAAGAGTGTTAACTATTATTTCAACAAATTTTCTGGTGTTCTGGGAGGGCAGGTTTCAGGAAAAGTATACTAAAACCACTGCCTACTACATGGCAGGACCACTGCATAGGCTATGTGGCAGGAGGAGCACAGTCTGGAAATCCTGCTTCAAATCCTCTTCACTGCACATCACCAGACTACAGCTCTCACCACTCAATCAATTTGGAAAACTCATTGCTTTTGCAATGGCTATAAAATTGCAAGTTTACAGCAATAATTCAAATTAGTATTTTAACATATTCATCCCTTTCTGCCATGCCTGCTCGTTGTTAGGTTAGCTCAAAGATATTAAAATATTATTTTTATTTGCTGTTGCAGTGCATTGAGCACGCTGCCAACATTAAACAAATAGTTATGATGATTACATTTTGAAAAACATAGCCTTAAGTGAACACTGTCATAATCACATATTGCAGTTTTTGCCTTTTATATGCTTGTTTGCAAAAGCAAAGCAATTACATTTTGTCAAGATGTACTTGTGGTGCATTGTGCATTTTGGTGCATTCTCTAATGAATCAGTAAATTTTGTTAATGTGTTTTGGATAAAACCTTAGATAAGTAGGTTGCAAAAGGTGGTCCTAGTGCTTGAAGTATCAAAAACTTGAATTTGAGTGCACTTAGAGAATTCTCCTGCTACAATTTACTAAAGGAATGTTTCCTTCATTTTACAGCAAATTACAGTAAAACGCAACAATGTAGTTCCCTAAACACTACCCTGTGCTCTCAAGGTGCTGAATCCCCTAATCCCCACTGGAAAGAAGTGAGGATGTTCAGACACTTGCTTGTTAGGGGTCTTTGCTGTTACCAAACAGGGAACCTGTTACTTGACGAGTCAACTGATGAATTTAGTACCCAAATATGATTTGCTGTCTTCACCACCACAGCAAATGCCCCTGCTTGAGGTTTTGCGTAGTCTGTGGTTTCCTCTCAACAGCCTTTAAAAGATGTCCAGCTTGTTATACGAAATGCTTAACTCAACATTCAAGTACACAAATACTGGAATACAGTGACATATTCAGTACAGATGATTTGCATAAGACTGCTGTGGTAGTTCTTCTAGCCTCCAACCTGCCTCTGATGAGCTGTCCTGTCTTCCTCATTTTAATACAACAGATGTTTTTTGGTTCTGTGTTTGTGTGTGGTTTGTCCTAAAGCTACATACCCGATAAAAATAGTCCTCTATTGCTACCAAAAAGAAACTCTGTATCTTTATATTTATCCTTCTCCCATAGTTCCTCTGATTCTAGGAAGAGATTATGCTAAAATAAACACAACTGCTTGTTCAAAATCATTATCTGTGTGGTCTTAAAGAAAAAAAAAAAAAAAGAGGAATCAAGGAATCCTCCTGTTAAAAATCTAGTTCTGAGGCTGGAAAGTAGCAAAACATAAGAACTTGTAATAGTCTTCTTCAAAGAAATAAATGTAGAACTTCCCCCTTTTCAGGATGGCATTTTAAAGAATTAATAGGGCATCCCTTATGATTTGAAAGGAGTCATACCGGCAAAATGGAGGAAAAAAAAATGTTTAAAACCTACCAGCACAGAAGTACTAACAGTAAAGTTTGTGTACTAAGCCAGTTTGTGATGACTCCCCTGAGAGGCTGGCTTGTTCCAGCTACTAACCTCAGGCTTTACACAGTTTCCTTGTCACAATGAACCCAATAAAGAAAAAAATATTGCAAAAACTGTACTTGTTTTGGACCCAAATTCTCTGCAGGGCCTCAGAGAAATCAGATTTTCTACCTTCCACTTCCTTCCCTGCTTTCCTTTTCTCCAGACAAGACCCTTCCCACTTCACCTGCAGACCTGGGAGCACTCTTTCCACCTGCAGTCCTTCAGTGCCTCATCCCATCACCAAGGATGTGAGATGGACCTGTGCTCTCCTGTTCCATCCCAAGGCCAGGGTCAGCATCTTTTCACAGCTCACTTCCAGATTAAATCTGCCCTGCTGGGATGAGCTAGGAGAGGTAGCTACCCAATTCTCTTCGGTGTGCCCATTGCTTGAAGCTGCCCCACGTACCCAGTTGTACACAGAGAGGGAAAAGCCGTGTTTGCCACAGCTCTGCATTGTGCAGTGCTTCTCTTTGCTCTAGGGCAAACAAGCATGAATGTAAAATAATTTTTGGCATCCCTGTTAAAGAGCTAAGTTTCAACAGTAGGTATTTGCTATGCTTTGTATACTTCTTAAGGTCAAGTCATTTCTGAAGATGAACTGATCTTTACCCAGAGATCTTAAAGAAAACAAGCATATTTTAAGTATATAGGCTATTTAATTTCAATTAGAGTTTTGTTATTTTTTATTTTATTTATTTCTGTAGGTGTTTATTTCTCTGAAGAGTTGGTTTAGTCCTCTTGGGTCTCAGCTGATACTGTTCTGACTTTTTTGAAATCAAACCAGGGATTAACGTAACATATGCAGCAAAAATGTGGGTTTCCACAGAGCAAAATTTTTGACACAGTTACACATCTTAACAAAAAATGCCTATACCAATACATTTCTACATCAACAGAGCTTTTTGTTTTCATGCAGAAGGTTTAGGAGTTGAACTAATTCACCAATTATTTCACTCAGTGTCTGAGATATAACCAACGCAAACACCATATATTAGAAATATTGTGCAATGCTTTTGGAGAAGGGAAATGAAAAACAACACAGTTTGAAACTACAATAGAATTAAATGTCAGTGCAAGAGAGGTAAATAATAATTTAACCAGGACAACAATGACAATCTTTTATTATTTCCAAAAGTGTTAGTGAGTTTTAGCCAAATCTACAAGTTCAGTGTTTCATCACCATACACGGTCAAATCCTTACTTTGCAATATAACCTGTTATTACTAAATTGCAAGCAATAAGATTTTGGCATAATTTGTCAACCATTTAAAAAAGAGTCGTGGTCAAGGAGTTTCACAAGAAGCCCCATAAAACAGTGGGGATAGTTAAAAGTAGCAGTACATTTTCAGAAAAAGAAGTGACACAATGTCTTTAGCATGGAATAGCAGTAAATGTTCTTTTAAAAGGTTTAGGGTAGTGAAAATCCACTCTACCTTTTGTTTGTCGTGAACTGCTTATTTATTTTCAGTTCTGATTCACGTTTTCTATAGCACCAGCATTCAAAAAAACTTATCATTTCAAAGTTGAAAGAAGATTTTTTAGAGTTGTGTGATGATAGTTCTGCATTTACCTCCTAGGACAGGGGTAAATTCAGGTTCCCTTTTCTTTCCTCAGCTTGCATACACAAGAAAGTACAACCCCAGTCTGGCTTTAGTTGTGGGAAGGAATTACTTTCATGGGTGTTTAATTAGAAATAATGAGATGAAATTAAGAAAAGGAAATTTTAGGATGAATGTCAGGAAAACCTTCTTGACAGCAAGAGATTTTAAATTGTGAAATCGTCTCCTAAAGGAAATGGTGGAAACTCCAGTACTTAGGATGTTTAAAGGTGACTGGACAAAGCAGTGGAAACTATAATGTAGGAAACAAGCAAGCTATGCAGGCAGAAAGGCATTAAGCACAACGCAATGCTTATTCCCTACTTCCAAATTTGATTGTGTGCGCCTCCAGTAGCACAATGCTGCAAGCCGGCACCAAACCAGAGTGATGACAATCCGTAACAGCATGAGAATGAGAAGACTGCAGCTGTAGTGAAATGACTGCACAGCTGGGATTAGTGGTAGTGCAGAGACATCAATCAGGCCACTTCCAATATTTCCTGCTCACCATATATGTGGACATCTCCCTTCACACTGTTAGACCTTCTCTTCTACAAAGGAATACATCTGCAGTCTCTTTCCCCTGTGTAAGAATGATAAAAAAATAAAAATAAAAAAAAAATAATGCTGTGCTACACCTATTCCTCACAGTGTCATTATTTGGGTTTGTGGGAGTCTATATAATGTCCAAGTACTTTGCTTGATGTTGACTCTCTTCTACAGTGATTTTAGGCAGTGAAAGTTAACTTCAAGAAACATGTACGTATACAGAGGCTTAGTAAAGCTAATGAGAAAACTGGTGTTGTTGCCCCTGAATGTGGCTCCTAAATGAACTTTCTAGGTTTCCCAAGAGCACCTTGGCTCAACAATAAAAATATTGTGCCCCACTTCTCCTGACCTGGAATTGGTGCGTCACTGAAAATACAAGATGAGCAGAGCACAGACACTAAGATGTCTCTGCATGAACATTCCCCTCTGAGAGAAAAGATAGAGCTGAGCTGATGTTGTGAGCATGTTAGGAGCCTTCCTATCCTGTTTCCAGATGCCTAATGAAAACACAGAAATACAGGAGTCAACCAAGCACTTCAGAGCAAAACAGCATTTGTATTATATACTGTTGAAATCACTGCTATTTCTCCATGAATTTTTAAACTTCCATGAGCCTCTCATGACAGTGTGTGGTTATTTTTTCTCCTGGACGTGCTCTACAGTATGTCAGTGATTATCTAAATATGACCCCTAGTGTTCAACCTGGATGGCAATAATTAAAAAAAAAAAAAAAAAATTAAAGCTGTTGCTAGGTATCCCTTAGGAAGAGGGTCTCTTTTTCTGTTTATCTCCTGTCTATTTATTGAGATAGGTTACTCACTCTCAATAATCATAACAACAATAATACTAAATTATTCTTGCTTATGGAGGAAAAATTGTTGAAGGCACACTTTATTCAAGGCATAAAAAATGAAGAAACACATGAGAATTTGAGAGATAATTGTTACAGGCAGAGACTTTATCGACACTGATTTTTTTTTTTTATTTCAACATTACCCCATTTTTAGAAAAACAAGATGTTAAGCAATGAAGTTGCTAATGGTAGCATACCAGTGAAAGCAGTCATGCACAGCTATGCTCCACATTACAAGGACATTGATGATGACTATGGTACAGTGGCTAATATAAACTGTGAGATAGAACTATTTATTTTATTTCATTCCTGATCCTGCTACTAATTTTCTGGTATGCTTTTGAGTAGATCATTTAATTTCTCTGTTCTTTTTCTTCCATCTTGACAAAATGTGGGGTGACTTTTTTCATCTGAGGTTTCTATGTTTTAACAATTGTCTGTAAATTTGTGTGAAACATTGAATGAAAAGCAAAACAAAATTGAGTTGCCACCTGCTGTTTTTTAAATATAGGACAGAGAGAATCTACATATCTTTTATTAAGTATAAGCTGTCAGAGGCATGGTCTGGCACAGGCTGCAGAAGTGTGCAAGGTCATTAGGTACCACTGCCAGTTTCATGATGTTAAGGGAGAAAGGGGAAAAGTGCAGTGCTTTAGCATCTGCACATAAAGTGGAGATGTCTAACCAGTACCAGTTCTGCTTTGAGAAAGGACACACACAGTTAAATTAATGCTTGGCTGTGTTCCTATCTTCTTGTTTTCATCCTTGCTATATCGCTATGTGTCTTTTAAAAGGACAAACAATAATAGTATGGGCCAAAACAATGGTCACTGAAAGCTTAGACAATCAGCAGTGACAAGCTGGTTTGCAATGCAGTCTTTTGCTGATTGTTTTAAAGTATGTCAGACTGTGGACATAAACTAATGATTTATTACATCATGGTGTAAAGCAGAATGTATGACATGTATCATGTAAACACATAATAAAGGGCCTCCTGCTTCCTGATTGCATTTGTTAGCTCTGTGTGCACAAGCATCTTGCAAACTTAACTACTTTACATCTTGTTCAGATATGGAATAGTTCAAATAGACTAATTTCTTCTCTCATCTGAATGCCTTAAGCATTAACATGTATCTCTGAAGTGCTCTCAATGCTCTGTAGTTCATTAGCTTGAGTAGTGCTATCACCAGAAAAAATCACAGCCACCATCTCTGGCCTACAGATCTCTTTTGCAGTATGCTGCTTCTTACTCTTATGTTATGTAAAGGTTTCTTTGTGCCCATTCACATCTGGCCTCCCTGATAGGAAAAGATGCATCTCCAGGAGGCAGAAGTCAGATATTACTTTTAATTTCAGTGCCATGCTCCTTTTAATGTTCCTCTTAATGCCTCACAATGGAGTGCTACAACTTTCCACTGCTTCCATCTTAATTGCCTTTGGCAGTGAGACAGGAATGAGGTCCAGCCTACTACTTTGAAAAGAGACCACCCCCAAAAGCTGGTAGATGTTGTAGAGCAATTCTTCTTTTCTCACCTTTACAACCTTTTCCTTGATCACTCCTGCACAAGCAGGAAGGAAACACAGGAGCATGCACACGGCTTGCATACCAGGGTAAACATGCTCGTGCTTACCGCCCTAGCAGGTACAGCATTCAGGGCTGAAGTTTCATTTTCCAGTTGGTATAGCCAGTGTCCTTTCTGTCCGAGGATAAAACTCACTCCAGGAATACATGCTGTGGGGAGCCTTTTCCTCTTCAGGGTGTGCAGCTGAAAGAGCGCATCTCTCATGCTGCATTTGATGGCACCAGAGCAGAAACTTGTCACCAAGGACAGCATTTTTGGTAGCTTCCCCTGCAAGGCCACACCGTGCTGCAAGACCCATATTGAGAGGACTGCAAGGAAGGCAATCCACCCTGTTTATTTCTCCTGACCTGACTATATGCTAATACAACCAGTGTTGGTGCCCCTGTGCGAGACTGAGTCAGAAGGGGAGGAGAGAAGACTCAGGAGAGTAGCTTCAGGGGAAGGTATGGTCCCACAGACAACATGGAGGGCGTTGCCATCAATAGCGCACACAGGTTTCACCGTGGAGAGTGACACCAAGTGAAGGAGCACCATCTACACCAGTATGAGCTCCAGGGCCAAAAGCCATCCTTATGGAGCCACTGGATTCTGACTGGTAAACGTGACTTTACAGGAAGTTTGGTCAGCTGCAGAAACACAGAATGATTTGATCAGCTACAGATCCTGGTGGCTGGCTGTTGAAGGGAAACCTGGCTTCAAAGAGAGCAGGAAAAGGCCCCTCCTGTCTATCTCTTGCTTTGGACAAGGATGATGGAAAACATGCAAAAAGCAGTAAGATTAATGCATTTGGAAGATAACAGCAGAATCTGTAGCTCTGTGCACTGGCTCTGGGGCAGGCTGGCAGCCAGACAGCAGGGGGTTTCTGCATGCTGAACACTCCCAAACACTGTGGAAAAAATCTTCCTATCTTTTTTTTTTTTCTTTTTTTCTTTTTTTCCCAAAGGTGTTTTCTTTCCAAACAGTGATCCCGTGTTGGTGACACAGTTCTGACTGCTGGAGTGTGCGTAGTCCCATTTGTGCTGTAGCTTTCCAAGGTGACAGGAAAGCTATCCTAATTCCAGAGCTCCAGCTTTCACCTTCTCTCAGTCCTGAACTGTTATTGCCAGTGGGTGTCATGGACCATACTGTCATACCATCTATACTGTGCTCACCCTTGCTAATCACAGAATCACAGAATGGTTTTGGCTTGGAAGGGACCTTTAAATATCACCTAGTCCAACCCTGCTGCTGTCGGTAAGGACATGGTGGATAATGCCTGGTAGTGACCATAGCTGCAACTCCACACGATTTTAAGGCAGAGTGAAAAATGCCACAACAAAGACAGATCATGTAACATCTATGTAGTCTCCAAAAACCCACGTTGTCTCTTTCTTGTCAAATGTCTATAAGTGCATCTAGCGTTTACCCAAAATTTTGGCTCCCCCACCATGTGTCTGGTGCAAATCTGGCATAGCATCTGTGTCATCAGAAGGGTGTGACGCTGTCTGTGGGCTGCCTGAACAATACATCTGCACACAGCAACCTCCATGCCTGTGCCTGAACATCCCCAGCAAAGAGGGCAGTGAGGGGCAGGTTGCATGGTACAGAAGGAGTGTTGACAGCTAGCTCCAGTCACTGCATCTGTCTTGAGATGTATGTTTTTTATGTGTGGGGTTTTTTTTTTGCTTGTTTAAGTGGTGGTTATTATTTTTTTTAGAGACTTGTGCTTTGCCCATAAGAAGTAGAATGGAGGCAGAAGGCAGAATAGACATTTTATTGTGGCATTCTCCCCTCAATGGAAAGCAAAGGTGATTGCTATAGACAGAATGCTGCTGGCACTTGAACTACCTCAGGTATTTGTGCAGGAATAACACAACAAAACAAGAAGGACTGTTAATGTACTGGTGAAAGAGCCAAGACATGACTGTGCTTTGGATCTGGTGTAATATCCACAAATATCCACAAATCAAAAGCAGTGACCTTAAACACCAACAAATGGAAATGCTCAGTTCATGCATGAATTTTGAGAAGGCCTAGAGATTTATATTGTGGTAAAGACAATTCAATGTTTAGAGGCATGAAGAACACAATATTCTATATATAAGATAGATGTGAACTAAAAGAACTATTTTGCCTTTCTTGTTTGTTTGTTTGCTTTCACACTCAGAGGAATACAACTTTTAAAATCTGCACTTTGGCTCTGGAACTAGAAGGGAAAGATCATTTGGCTGGATTAATTTGTTATTTCAAATTTGATCAAAAGGTTCCACTGATGTAAATTAGGCTGTGCTGACTTATAAGAGCAGAATTTTGGCCCAGGAATTTAGTATAACATCACAGATGGCATATTATCTGTGATTTGACAGTAGCTTGCAATTCCATTACAGTGTGAACCACAGTTCGTTAAATAAGACATAAAACCTACATTTTTCTCAAGTTCCAGAAAAATGAACAGATGAATTCAGAAAATAATGACTACAAAGCTGAAGTGGTTATGCTTCACATTAATAATAATAAAAAAGATTTGTACAGTCTCCTAAGCAGAGCTTCTGTATGTCTTTCTGCTAGAGATTGATGGTACAGATAAAACTTAATGTCACAGAGAGCAGGATTTCCTTGAGCGATACAAATGTGAAAGACATGTTATTAGCACTGCATTGCATTCAGTCAGAAGGTCAAGTTCAGTGTAATGTTTTCCATTAAATGAGACCAGAAGTTGTATTGTCCCAAGCCTGTACATTTCACAAACAGTGTCAGATTCCATTGGCACACATTACCCTCTGTCTTTGTATAATGTACACACTGGCAACAGGCCAAATGCAGATCTGAGGACTTAGTGGTAAAGCCATCTTCTGAGATGTTGTCAAATCAGGCTCTGAGCCCAGCTGGTATCTTGACAGGTGAAAGTGCCGTAGACTAACATAACATAGCTCCATGGAGGGACCGCAGAAAATGGAGACCACGCAGCAGGAATTCAAATGGAGATTTGTATCCAATCCATAGTCCTTTGCTATCTTGCATTTGAATCAAACATGCCACCTTGGTACTAATATCCCTCTCTTCCACAACACAAGCACGACAACATGTTAAAGGCAAGGGAAAAACAGGAAAATACAGGAAAGGAACCCTGGTGGTTGGTGACACTCCAAGCAGCTGTGTCTCTCAGAAGGCCCCAGCATGAAATGAGCAGTGATGGCAGAAACATGACCTATTTACCTGGAGAAATGAGAGACTACTGTTGTGTCTGGCTACTGCTATCACTGCCCCAGCAGTGGTTATAACAATCATGATCATTGTCATGCAGGCCACCACAAAGCTCCCCTTTCTCACCTGGATGACACTTTGCTCAAGGGCTCTCTGCACAGAAATACAGAGACACAGTACAATGTGTGTAGAGGATGATGAATGCCTTCCAAATCAGACCAAAATGAAAGGAAACATTAGAAAAACAAGGCTATGTCAATGTCTTCCTTACTAAAGAAATAGTATCAGTGATCAGAAAAACAAAAGCAAAAAAAAAAAAAAAAAAGCATGCAGTTTGTTGAGAACACCTTGGATCACACATTCTGTTACCTTGGAGCATGTTCAGCATAAGCCCATTTAAGTCAACAATTTTTATTTTCAGGGGGGAGTGGGAGACAATTGTTCTTGTTCTTTTGCTTTTTGCTTTTTCCCCTCTTTTTTTTATTTCTCTACATGCTTTTTTCTTCGGCACTGTCTGGCCTAACATGATACCTTTGAGCCTCTTCAGGCCCATTTTAAGGGTCCTCCAAGCACAAAGACTGAGATCTCTCTTCAAGTCTGCAAGCATCCATCATTGGACAGAGACAGCACTGATGAGTGAAGAATCCCCTCATTATTTGGCTCAGTTTAGCTGTAAGTACAAAATGTGACAGGTCTGAAACCATCCACTAAAAAACTTAATTGTGAGCATTATCAAATTAGCCACTTGAGCAAATACGCATCTGTACCTGGATATGTGTGCATGCATTTTATATTAATGTTGTACTGATAGATTTAAGGATGATCATTTTGCTGTTGATTATTAAACCAGTTTCCTTGTTTCTTATTGCTCTGAGGAAAACACTGCATCACAAGTTGAAGTCAAAGAAATCACTGATGTACTCACAAAGACATTTTTATATACTCTAGCTGCACTGTCATTTTTGTATTTCATTTTCCTCTTGTTTTCTCATTTTCAATATTATTTCATATAAGAACATCAATAAATGTCTAAGGTAAACACTTCATTTTTTTCTTCTTGATTATCAAACATTACCATCACCTTCCCGTGCCTGTGCATAGTCATAGGTCTTGCAGGTAAGAGAAAGTCCTGTATTAACTCCAGCGAGTGCTGCAACAGGCCCCATCTGAAAGTTAATCCTTTGGTGGATGGACTTTTTGCGAAGTTCAGTTTTAGGCAGACCTGAGTTGAAAACAACAGCAACAACAGCAACAACAAAGTAGACCTGCTGGATTATTTTTCATTCATCTTGAGACTGAGGTGAGGAGAAT